>NC_140515.1:8713087-8980587 GCF_964339955.1 Pipistrellus hanaki
GACCCGATAGCACAGGATTGAGATTTTCATTCACGTTGTCCAGGCTGCTGCAGACTCCTGCCAACAGTGCTGTGCAGCCTGCTCCCTGAGCATGGAGGCAAGCCGCCAGCCCGAGGCCCACAGCACACCCTTTCCCAGCACTCAGATTTATGGATCCAAGTCTGGATATGTGCTCGAAAGCTTACCTCATTCGTCCTGGGCATTATTGTGCTAGTTTGAAACTAGTGATGGAAAATCCCTGCTGAAGAAAGACTATTAATAGTGTACTTCAAGCATTGTTTGACACTTGTTAATCTTTACCATCATCCGAAGGAATCTCTTGAAAACAGAACGTGAGCTCTGCCACTATGTAAATCAAGTTAAGACAACATATCTGTCCTTCAGGAGCTTGAAATCAATAATGGACATGATTGAAGGGAGAAGAGCTATATTGAGTTACTACACTAAGCGGGTATCTCTGTTTTAGACATTCGTCACTGGGTAGGTCATGCTATTAGTCAAAACTGTCACTGGGACAGACTGCAACCTCCCAACTCGGCAGTCACGGATTGTCCCGGACTACATCCCTGAAAGCTCTGAGCTGAGCATGCTCTCGGTGTACCCATCACACTCAGCGCCTCGCAGAATGCTAAATGCAGCCTGTCACTGAAAGAAACATGGAATCAGGGAATAGGATGAATCTAACTTCTGGATGAGTTTACACATCTTGGCTGGTTTCCCAGGAGTCCACCCAAGCCTATAATAATTAGCTGATTGCCCAGTTTAGGCCCAGGTCTTCCATCATCAGCATATTTGTAATGATGGTGAGGAAGTGTTAACATTTGATGAGTACTGCTTACATAGCAGGTCTTGCTGGTTGGCCTAAAAACATTTTCTATTAATCTTCACAGCAAACTAACAAGGTACTTTTACTAGCCCAGTCTATGAAATTCATGCATTGGAGTGTGGCTGGGGGGGGGGGGGTGTGTGGCTCCCTCAGCCCAGCTTGTGCCCTCTCACAGTCAGGGACCCCTTGGGGGATGTAGCAGTATGCCAAGCATGCAGGTGGCCAGGGAGGAGCCCACACTGGAGCTGGGCACTGCTCATGCTCATCCAGGCCCACAGTGGAGTTGAGAGGGCTCCCGCTGTGGCAGCTGTGCTTGGCAGCCATGAGTCCTTGTGGGAGCTCTGACCACCAGGAGGAAGCTCCTGCACTTAGCGTCTGCCCCCTGGTAGTGAGTGCGCATCATAGCAATGCTTAGGCTTTTATTATACAGGCTAGAGGCCTGGTGCATGAATTCGTGCACCAGTGGGGTCCCTTGGGCTGGCCTGCGGAATTAGGCCAAAATCGACCCTTCGGTATCCCCTGAGGGTTCCCGAATTGTCACAGGGCACAGGCACCCCACCGGTCACAATTGGGACTGGGGAGGGATGCAGGAGGTTAACAAGCCAGGGAGGGACTGCCATAGGGCTCCAGGGCATGTTCAACCCATCTGGCTCAGTCCCAATCAGCCCAGCAATAAGCTAACCTACTGGTCAGAGCATCTGCCTCTTGGTGGTCAGTGCAAGTCATAGTGACTGGTTGACCAGTCAACTGTCTGCCCTCTGGTAGTCAGTTACCCATCATGGTGAGCAGTGATTGAGTGGCCTTAGCATATTATGCTTTGATTGGTTGAATGGCCAACCTGTTGACTGGACACTAGCATATTAGGTTTTTATTATATAGGATTTTAAGAAGTTTAGCCTTAAAGAAAAACTTGTGCAAAGGACAGTATGCCGGGACTGGAACCAGATCCTCAGACCCCATCACTCTGCTCCTCCACCACCTTGCCTGTCAGAGTGCATGGGCCTGGCCTTTCCTTAGGAAGAACAGGTACATTCTGGGTGGAGATGCCTGTCATTGGGGTTAACTCGTCCATTTGATGTCTACACTGTCCTATCACTGCCACTTGGGGCCATTGAAACTACATAGAATTAATTTCCAAGGGGCTCAGTGGCCCAGGGGGCCAGTGGCCACCTTACACAGATGTGGGCTATTTCCACCATCATAGCACGTTTTATGGATACACTTGCCTAGAAGAATCTCTTTTCTTCTATGACTAATTAGAAAACCTGAATTCTACCTTCTTCCAAAGGAGTTTCACAATAAGCTTGTTCTTTTTCTGACAGGAAACGGGATGCCTCTTCTCTGGCCCCGCGATGGAGGAGCAGGGCCTTGTCTGTAGGGGTTGCCAGCCCGTCCCATCAGTGGCTTCTCCTTGCCTGCTTCACTCCTCCTTCCAGTCTGAAAGGGCGCTGGCTGGCCTTGTGTTCCCAGGAGAACAAAAGACATCCATACACCTAACCAAGGGCTGCCCTCAGGTCACCGGAGTGACCCCTATGCATCTCTCTAATCCCACGGAGGTGAGCAACAAAGGTTCCTGTTGCAATAAACATACAGAACTGCAAACAGACTGGGATGCAATCACACAATTTGCTTTTACTTTTTCAAGAGGTTTTTAAAGGCATGCTGGATGCCTTCAGATCATTTCCATTTTCCATTAAGAAAAAAAAAATCCCAATGTGTTTTATTAAAATTTTCATCATGCATATTACTCTCCAATTTCTATTTTTTAACGGAAAGGGGTTGATTAAACCAGCAGGTGCAGCGGAATTGTGTGTAGGCCTCCGTGTGAGCGGAGCAGCCTTTCCCTTTCCTGTCCCTGAGCAAGGCCGGCGCTCGCCCCTCCAGCGGCGCTCAGACCCGCAGCTTTCACCGAGGGCTTTGCTGGTCATTCCCCTCCCCACCCGGACATCTAGACAAAAAAATGCAAGTTCAAAATCCCTCAAATTACTCTGTGTATTAAAAATTGGCAGGTGGTGTTGGTACCAGAGAAACATTGTTAGAGGCAGAGAACTGGGAGCTCAAAGCATGCCCGCTGCAGTGCTGTGGCAGGTCTGATCGCTGGCTGTACCTTGTAGCAAAGTGACAATAATTGCCTGAGTAGTAATAATAATACCTTCCACATCAGAGAGCTTTTCATCTCCAGGCAGCCCCAGGCTCTTGTCGGCTATATATAGAGGCCGCCCCAGCCTCCGGGGCAGCAGCCGCCTTCGGGGTGGCACCGAGCATCTTCCCTCACAGCGACATTACACAACAATTCTCAGGAGGGCAGAGAGAGAATCATTTCTCCCGTGGAAACTCGAGGCGGAATTTCTAAGTGGGAAGGATGTAATTTCTAAGTTAGAATTGGCACTGACACCGGGACTTAACACCCTGATTCACAGGGACAGAGAGTGTGGGAACTTCAAAGAGCTTAAGGGATGCGCCATAGCTCTGCCTGCAGCGTGAATTATAGCGCTCAGGGGAGCTAACGCTGAGTTCCAGGGGGGGCTGCTGACTTCACCTGTAAGGCTTACGTTTGTCTTAAAAAAAAAAAAAAAAAGAAAAGAAAAAAAGAGGAAAACAATTATAAAAACATGCCCACAGTTCCACCATGCAGAATGGACACAAATATAAGAAATGTGTAGTAGGTCCTGCTGGCAATGGTGGGAGAGATGTCTGTTCAGATACACTTAATTATTTTGTAAATTTATGATCTCTTTATCAAAGGGGTACAAAAAGTAAATGTAGAAAATACGTCTGAAAACTATTTAAAAACAAAACTAATCTCCTATAAAACGTGTTTATCAAGGGAAGTGACCTTAGAGAATAAGCTTGGAGTGAGTAGGAAAAAAAAGGTAGGAAAAAACAATATTCATTTACTCCGAAGTAAAGAACAAACAATAATCTTCATTTTCCAAACTAGAGAACTGCGAGATCCTCCCTCCCCTCAACTGGTGGCGGAGTTAAGACATTACTGGCATCTGCCACAGAGACATCCCCAAGACCAATCAGTGAGTGCCAGCGTCCTGGAGCCCACCCCTTCCTGTTCCACCCTGGGTCCAACCCTCTCCTGTTCCTCCCCTCAGAAAGACTCCCCATACCAGCCCTATGCTGTCTCCATGTCCCTCTGTGGAGGCAGCCGGCTGGGTCCCTCTCCCCTCCCCACTCCTTCAATTCTGAGTTCTCTACCTCGGTGATGAGTCCCGCTCATTACTGGGAAATAAACTTTAACATGTCTTGGTCAGTTTCCTGCACCTCAAACCTTTCAAGTACGATTGGAGCACGCTTTTTCTTCAAATTAATCCCTTTTAAGGCTTGCAAAGAAAAGGGTTCCAAAATCTACATAATTTAGACCAAGACCTGTGTATTGGAATTGTACTTGAATGTGTGTTATGAACATTTTAAAGATTGGTTCACTATAAATTAAGAACGTCTTTTTATTAAGTTGCTTTATTTGATTCAGATCCAAACAATATCAGTTAATTGGCTTGGTTGTTAATTTCTTAAACCCCCCCCCCCCTTTCTCTCCAAATGCTGTTGGTTGTTAGAGAAACTGGATCTGTTTCTTCCTAGTTCTTCAGAATGTCCCCCATCCTGGATTTGTCTCATCCCTCTTTTGTGGACCCACTGAGATTGATTCTCTCTCCCCACAATTTCTGAAATCTGTTCAAGTTGTGATTTTTTTTTTTAATTGTACCGTTCATCCTACATTTATTAACTGGACTCCTTTCTGAAGAACTGTTTCATCAGCCAGTCTTTTAGCTTCCTTGAAATCGGTCCATGGGGGAAGGCAGGATCATTGCTTTATCTGCATGGATTCGGAGCTGAAAGTTGCCTCTACATCCTCTCCCACAGCCGCGTTGTATTTGAAAAGCACCTTGCTTTCCCATACACAGGCTCCTCAGGGAGCCTCACATTCTTTCTAGAACAGAATGGTATTTAAGACCATAATTTGGCAGTTAGCGCTCAGGACAAGGAGTAAGCTGTCATTGTTTTTGGTGCTTTCTAGTGCACAATGCTGAAAAATACTTTTTTTTTTTTTTAATGAGTCATTCTAATATATCCATTTTAAATATAATGTTGATGTTTTTCATTTTAAATATAATGTTGATTTTTACTTATTTGATTTTTATATTTGTACCTCTATTTCCTTGCATTGAAAATTCAGATTTTCAACAATATTAGCATAATTTATTTATCTTACAATATACATACTATATAGACTCAAAACAATGTCAATAATAATGAAGCTTAAAATATTTTGTAATTAAAACCCTGTTCTAGCCAAAACCGGTTTGGCTCAGTGGATAGAGCGTCAGCCTGCAGACTGAAAGGTCCCAGGTTCCATTCCCGTCAGGTCAGGGGCATGTACCTTGGTTGCGGGCACATCCTCAGTGGGGGGTGTGCAGGAGGCAGCTGATCAATGTTTCTCTCTCATTGATGTTTCTAACTCTCTATCCCTCTCTCTTCCTCTCTTTAAAAAAATCAATAAAATATATTGATTGGTGTAATATTTTTCTGAATTGTTACATCATCAACCTTTGATATGGATTTACTTATTTCAGTTTAATCCTAGGGCTTTTTTCATATTGGGTTTAAATTTTTTTGTAATATAAAACTTACATCCAAAGTCAAAACTGTTGAACAGAGTGTATTCAGAAATACCTCACCTTCATTGCCCTATTCCCTCTTTTTGTCATTAACCATTTTTATTAACTTGAATTTATTTGTTTTTATAAATAGAAGAAGTACACTATATTGTGTTTTATGCATTTGGAAATCAAAGGTTGGATACATTACATGCTTTTTAGCTCTTTGCTCCCTCCATTGGGAGGGATATAGACATCGGTCACCCAGCCCCCTTCTGTGCTGCAGGGATGGCATCAGCAGGAAGTGCTCAGCTCTCAGCCCCTCAGGGTGCTGGTAACACAGCCTCTCTCTGCCCAGGTTTGTCCTGCAGCAATCGGTGCTGCCACAGCCCACTGCTGTGAACATCTGCACACTAACCTCCATCTCAGAGTCCTCTTCGCAAAGAGGGCTATTTGATCCAGCAATAAAAAGAAAGGTGCGTTCCAGTACACCATGTTAAATTTGACTTTCAAATGAACAGTGAGTATATTTTGAGTGTAATGTGTGCCCTGCAATATTTACATTAAGATATATTTATCCTAAAGAATGCAACATTCACTTAATAATATATACTACAAATCACTCTGCATTTGTGTATATATCTTTTTTTCATTTTTTTTACTGCTTAGTATAAGAATCTACTGGTAGATATTTAGGTTTTTTAAAAATTTTGCCATCACATACAGTGCACAATATACTTTTGGGTACGTTCTTAGAAATGGGATTGCCAGATTAAAAGTTGGAGCACCTGTAATTTTGTAGGTAGTGCCAGCACCCCAGCGTAGAGAATGTATAGGGTGGTATTTACTGGAAAGATAGAGACCGAAAGGTTAGCAATGCTTTTTCTGGGTCAGAAGACTATTGATTAACCTCACTATAACTCATCTTGTTTTATTTTTAGAAAGGTATTGCATATTTGAAATTCTTACAGTCATGTTAAGTGTGTATACACTATAGTTTGAATTTTGAAAATGAGAAACAAAAAAACAAAAACAAAAAAGAAATAGCATGATCAAATCAGAAGTTAATAGTAGAATCAGGCAGAAGATGGAAGAATTATTCTCTTCAAACCCGAATACTCTGTAAAAAGCATTTGGCAACAGATATTAGGAACTTACCAAATATTTATATATTTTAGACTTATAACTAAGCTTTTGAGACCTTTTCTAAGAAAATATTCTGAAATGTAAATGGTTTATATACCAAGTTGTTCACAGCCCAAATTGTTCACACTTAGGCATACCTAGAAGCCCAATGCACAAAACTTGTGCATGGAGGGTCCCTAGTATGGCCAGTGATCAGAGGCAATCTGTGGGGCGACTGGTGGGGTGGTCAGAAGCCTCTGCTGGCACCCACCTTGGCCAGCCTGTTGCCACCCTCTCACCTGCCCTATCCCCCCCTCCCCCACCATTGCCACAGGTCGCCTCCCTCTGCAGGGCAAGCAGGGGAGCCATGGAGGGGGGGGCACCCATTGGCACCTGCCTTGACTGGCCTGGGCCTGTGGGCTGGGGGCAGCTACTGCATTGAGTGTCTGCCCCCTGGTGGTCAGTGCACATCATGGTGACCAGTTGTTCCACTGTTTGGTCGATTTGCATATAGGCTTTTATTATATAGGATACTGTGTATAAATGTTATTTTAAATGAATTTACTCAAACCTGCTATCAAAGTAACTGATAACCCAAAGGAAAAATTTCTGAAATTTCATAACTTATTCATTTTTTTATCTATACAAAAAAACCCTTCTGTACTTCTGCATGTATGTGTAACTTGTACAAAATTATAATAAGATAGAATTTGATATTCTACATCTGAGAAAACATGCCATCGGTATGTTTCCACTTGGCTACTGCCTGGGTATTTTTTACCTCATCCTTACCTCACTAAGATTAGCCTATTTACAGTTGAGATTATATCATTCCTCACCTTTCTTCATGCTCATAAAAGTTATATGCATATACATATATTAGTACATTTATTGTTTTATCATTGCTTATTTTCATATAAAATGTGATCATTCTATAGACATTTCTCAATGACTGGCTTTTCTCACTTAATAGCATACATCATGGACACCATTGTGAGTCACCAGATGTGGATCTAAATTATTCTTTCATATTTACTTAAGATATTTCCTAATATGCGTAAAACATACTATGTTTTTACCATTCTCCTATATATTTAGCATTCAGGATAGTTACAGTTTTTTGGGTTTGTTTTGCCATTCTAGGCTAACATAAACATTCTGTACATATTAATACATTTGAGGGCTTTTATTTTGATAGAAAAGATTCCCAGTAGTGGAGTTTCTAAGTAAAGGGGATATGCTTTTAAATTTGAAATGCATATTTCCATATTACTTTTCTGAGGTCTATACCAATAAACATTCTCCACCTGCAGTAGGGGAATACCCTCCCCCATGAACTCACTAAGCATTTCATTACATTTTTTCTCATCTCATTACATTTTTTCTCATCTCATCATCAATGAGTTAGTATCTCATTGTTACTAATAAAATAAAACATTCTTTCATATGTTTATTGACCTTTGAATTTCCTTTTCTGTCAATTGCTTATTCATATTCTATAAACATGTGTTCCTTGGGACACTTGCCTTTTGTTTACATAATTGTAGGTATAATACAATTTATAATATTACTAGTGGCCTGACACATGAAATTTATACAAGGAGGTGGGGTTCCCGCAGCCCAGCCTACACTCTTTCCAATCGGGGACTCATTGAGGGATGCCCGACTGCTGGTTTAGGCCTGATCCCAATCTGGGACCAGTGGCTCCTAACTGTTCACCTGACTGCCTGCCTGATTGCCCCTAACTTCCCTCCCCTGCCAGCCTGATCTCATCCCCAACTGCCCTCCTCTGCCAGCCAATTTGGTTCTGATTGGTTGGTTTCTATGCCAGTCAGTGTCAAAAGCTCCACCTCCTACGTAGCCATTGGCTCATCACACTTCACCCAGATTTGGTTCTGATCAGTCGGTTTCCATGCCAGTTAACATCTCTGGGCCTATCAAAGGTGCCTGATGAGAAAGGCAGGGCTGATAAGCAGTCCCTGTGGAGGCCTGGAGAGAAATGGAGGCATGGCTGGTAGCCAAACTGTGAGAGAAAGAGAGAGGCAAGTGCTGATCTAAAGCTGCCACAAAGGCAACAGATCAGTCCCTGCTTCTCTCTTCAGACCTCTCTCTGGCCCTGAATCGCAGCCCCCTCAGCAGTCGGTGCTGGGGCACCATGCCTGCAGCAGAAGCAGCGCTGATTGTAGGACTGGCTTCCAGTTAGTTGAGTCTTGGCCGTTGCCAGTCATTACAACCCAGGGTTTTTATATATTAGGATGGGTAATATTTTTTTCTGTCATATGTGGTGCAACATTTTCTTCCAGCTTATCAATTATCTTTTTACTTGGTTTTGGTATACATTCACATATAACACTATCTTTATGAATTTAAATGTCTCTTCCTTTATGGCTCTGAGTTTCTGTCTTGTTTAAATTGCTTTTCTTTACCTTAAAGGTATAAAAACATTCTCCTAATTTTTTTTTTATCAGGTTTTTGGTTTTATAACAAAAATTCACCTTTGTATCCATATGGAATTCCTTTTGCTTATTGTGTGATAGAGTGGTTTAAGACTGTTGTTTTTCTGATGGACAGCCAGTTGTGAAAGCCCATTCAGTAAAGAAGCCAGTCTTTCTCCACTGAATCAAAGTACCACCTTAATTATATTTTAATTTTCTGAGCATTCACAGACAGATTTGCCTTACTATTTTGATTAACAAATTATCTACTATTAAAGTATAGTAGGTTTTAATTTCCAGGAATTAATCATCTCATGCAATTTTTCTCTTTATATAATTTTTAGATATTTTGAACATTATTCTTCTTCATGGATAGTAAGATCATTTCACCTTTTTCTTCTACTCTTTCCAAAATAGTTTAAGAGAAAGTTGAACTTCTAAGATTATATTTTACTCATCTACTAATATGTTAATTTTTGGATGATTGAGACTTTTATGATACATCTTACTACCCAAGAATGCTATGCCTTTGCTTCCTTGTGGTTTACTTTAATGAATATCAACAAGACTGAATGAGAATATTCAATGATTAGAATGATATTTAGGAAAATGTTTAATGACATTGAAAAACATTTAATTAAGCTAAATAATAGCAGATAAAATTACAGGGACAGCATGATGCCAATTAAGTTAAATTGCACAGGAAAAGACTCACAGTAAACATTTTAAAACATTAATAATGAGACCTGTTTGAGTGGAAAATTTGTAGATAATCTTTATTTAGCTTGTGTAATTTTTTCTATAATTTTCAAATTTTTAATAGTGGGCTGGACTCAGAGCATGGCTGTCAATAAAGAAAACATATAAATTCTCTGATTTTGTCTACTGAATCCTAGAATCAATAGTGAAAAACAAGAGACACCACTTTCTGTGTGCCATTGTCACATTTTTTCACAGAAAGGCCTAGGAAAATTTTCTATAACAATGTGTCTGATGGATTCAATGAAATGACAGTACCGTTATATACATTGAATTTTTCTTTCCTCATAAAGCAGAAAACTCTAAAATAAGCATACAAGTTTAGTCTTCCAACATAAGCATTATGTTGTAGTTCATGGGAAGTAATAGCAATTAGTCTGCAGTGCATTTATAACTTTATTCCAACATATAATAAATGCTTCACATAGAAATTTGAAAGCACTTTACCTGAAATCACCAACTAGTCAAAGAATGAACTTGAGAAAAACACTTAGTTAACTCAAAGAAATTTTTTTTTAGTTTCCCTAAAAAGTATTTGGATGAAGGCTAAATTGCCAATTAAAATTATTACCCCTGAACAAACCCTATCAACACGTTCTTTGTTGTCTCATCTTTCAATGTATGTCTTCTTTTGATTCATTTAAAGTATTAAAATAAAAGATTGAAACATTAGGTACTCAATAAATGCAGGTGAAAAATGTTCACTATAGAAATGTCTCCCTAAGTCAGCATTTTTTAACCTCCTTTCTTAGAAATCATGAATAACAACAAGAAAACAGGAAAAAGTCTAAAAACTCCATTTACAATGAATGTAGATGTAACCCAGTTACATGTATATGATCTGTCAAAAACCACCACGATTGGGAAAATTAAGAAGAATTTTTTTAAAAAGCTTTTTGAATGGACTAACCAACAGTGGATATCAGAATAAAAATAATATACTCACTGATGGTGAGAGCCATGCACTGGTTAGACAATTATGTCCACTGATAGCAATAAGGGGGAGAAAGTGAAGTAGACCAGGCTGCTAACAGAAAGATTAATTTATCTGGTTTGGTTCAGAGAAGTGGATGTGGTGGACATACACAAATAACCACATGATGTGCCATGTGTGTTAGAATGCCTTTCTGTGTCCCTGTGGCAGCAGAGAAGGAGAGAGCTTCATGTTGTGAACATTGAGTACTTTCCAAAATCTTCCCTGTTCTGAACTCCCTCACCAAAACAAACCTCCTTCAGATAACTGACTAACACACTGATGGGCAGTAAGAAAGATTCTAGAACAACATCACACAAAGATATAATCTGACTGCTATGCTAAAGGACAGCAAACTGTTCAATAGATTAAAAGATGTTTACCATAAAATATTGCTGTGAAGCAGAAAAAAATACAACTCAAAATATCACTGTTCTAAACATATGAAGTAACAGCTACCTCTGAGAAGGTCACAAAGGGAAATGAAAGAACACTGCATAAATAAGAGAATATCATGCTAAGCATAGATGCAAGAATGAGGGGAGACACTGAGAGAGAAAAAGAGGATGTAAAATATGATGTGCATGGATGGACATAAAATAGAAGTAGAATGTGAAAACAGAAATTTGGGAGGGCCTTCCACTTATTTAAAGATGAAGTGGATGTACTTTTCACTATTCCTCCTGCTAAGTTCAACCAAAGCCTCTGGGTTTTGTGCATATGAAGTCGTGAGAAGACTGAGAGTCTGAGAGGAGATAGACTCACAGGGAGTAAGGTCATGGAGAGTTCCCTGGCTGGTTTCTACTTTGTTTTGTTGTGTTGTAGGGTGCTTTTTGTTTCTGTTTTGTTTTTTTGGCTATATTTTATTTTATTTTTTGCCTCATAAAAATCAGACTACATATTGAGGAAGCCAGCAACCCAGAAAATGCCGAAGGGTATAGGCAAAATGAGACCCAATGAAAGCCTGTTCTCTGTAGTCAAACAATGAGAAAACCGGACAGATTAGCAAGACAGAAATATTTAAGCAATAGCCAACATGTTTCAGCCAAATAACAGAGCGAAAACGGCGGTCCTAGCACTAGCCCTGGGAGGAAAGGCCAAGTGAGAAGCTGGGCCTCCATCTTCATGGGACATCACCATGTCCCTGAGCAGGAGCAGCAGAATAGAGACCAGGACTGTGAACTCCTCATGGCACAGGAGGCTCCTTCCCACGTGTGGTGTCCGTCGAGGCTACATGGACGATGATGGACACCCTCTCAACAAGTGTCTTACCATCTGAGGTCTAGTGAGGAGCTGGTAACCCTACAAGCACCCAGCAGCAGTGAGAAGTCCTCCTCACTGTGAAAGTCAAAGAAGCTTAGTAAACCTCCTGAGAAAAACCAAAAAAAAATACATACCAACACCACATATGTACCTAAAAAGAAAAAGTTGAAAGCAGCAGAAGATAAACAATATCTTCTTTACGGAGAACAATTCAAATTACAGGGATTTTATTACTGGAAACTATGGGAGCCAGAACGATGTGGCACAACACTTATAAGAACTGAAAGAAAGGAAAAAAATTGACCCAGAATCCTATAAAAGATCCCTAATGAAAATATCCTTAGGAAGGGGAAAACCTAAATATACATTCATGCAACAAATAACAGGGCTGCAAAATGTATGAAGAAAAATAATTAATCAAAATAAAAGAAGAAATAGATGTATACAAAATAATAGTTTGGATTTCAACATCTCTTTCTTTTTCTCAACAATTGATAGAACAAGACAAAAAATTAGCAAGGTTATTGAACTAATTGACAACACTATCAATCTACAAAAACTAATTGACATGTATTGAACACTCAATCTAATCATAGACAAATACATAGGTGTTTTTTTTAAGTACCAGTGAAACACATACATATACCATAATAGACCACATCCTTGGTCATGAAGCAAATATTAATACATTTTAAAGAATTTAAACTGTACATAGTATGTTTTATGATGGAAAAAGAATCAAAATAGCCTGTTTGGATGCTTCAGTAGTTGAATGTTGACCTATGAACTGGGAAGTCATGGTTCAATTTCCCAGTCAGGGCACATGCCTAGGTTGTGGGCGTGATCCCCAGTGTGGGGTGTGCCAGGAGGCAGCCAATCTATGATTCTCATCATTGATGTTTCTATCTCTTATCACTCTCTATTTTTCTCTAAAATCAATAAAAATGTTTTTTCAAAAGGAATAAAAATAGAAATAAATAATAGAAAGGTAACATAAAAATTGGAAAACACTAGGAAACTAAAATTATACCATTTGATAAAATTCAAGGCCAATGCATAATTAAAAGAAAATTCCTCTCAGCATTACAGAAAACTGGGAATAGAAAGGAACTTCCTCTACTTGATAAAGAGCATCTACAAAAAACCTACAGCTAACCTACAGTGTACCAACTGGAAGAAGAAATAAAACTGTTTGTTAGTATATGATATGAATATCTGTACAGAAAATCCCAATTAATCATCATCAACAAAAATACCATCTTGGAACTAATAGAGTGAACTTTAATGTTGTGGGCTACAAAGTGACTATACAAAAGCCAATAGTTTTCCTATACATTAGAAATGAGTAATTGGGATATAATTTTTTTTTAAAGTACTAAAGCTCAAAAAAATTAATAGACAATTATAAACCTAACAAAATAAGTACAAGATCGATATGTGGAAAACTACAAAATTGTGATGAAATAAATCCAAGAAGTCCTAAATAAAAAAGATATATTTTTGCATTCATAGATAGCAAGATGCAAAATTGTTAAGATGTCATTCTTCCCAGCTTGACTTATAGATTTAGCACAACTACACTCAAATTCCAGTAATATATTTTGTAAGTATTAACAAACTAATTCTAAAATTTGTATGAAAAGGAAAAAGAAAACATAGAAAACCCAATAAAATGTTGAAAAACAACAATGATAATTAACTTATATTACCCAATTTTAATTCTGATTATAAAACTACAATGCTCAATTGATACCTGACAAAGGAACAAAGACAATTCAATGCAGAAAAAAATAATGTTTTCAACAAGTGGCATTAGAAAAACGGAGCTCCATATGCAAATAATAAGGACAGATACAGAGATTAACTTTGTATAAAAATCAAAATTTCTCAATACATAAATGTAAAATGCAAAACTATTAAACTTCTAATTAAAAAAATTTATGTGACATTGAGTTTGGTGATAATATTTTTGATACAACACCAAAAGCACAATCCATTACAAATTTTAATAAAATAGATCCTATTACTATTAAAATTTCAAACTTCTGCTCACAAAAATACATGATTAAGAAAATTAAATGGGTGGTTGCCAAGGGCCAGGCAGAGGCAGCAAATGACATGGGCTGGCACCAGGGAACTTCCCAGGAGTCCCAGAACAGACACACCGAGTGGCCAGATTCAAACAATAACAGATCATTTCTTCTTTCATATGTCTTATTTCTCATTTCCTTTAACTCTATTTTCTTTCTTTCTCTTTTGTTTTATTTTATTTTACTATTTCCTTTGTGTTTTCTTTCAATTTTTCTTTTCCTAGTCAATATTTTATTTATTTTTATTACTTTTAAAAAATATTATTTCTTTTATAATTTTGTTCTGTTTTCTTTTTTATTGCTATATATTTTTCTTTTCCATCTTTACTTTCATATTCTATTTTTTTGTTACTTTTACTTGTCTTTAATTCTTTTGATGCATTTTAGTATTCATGTTTTTTAAATATATTTTTATTGATTTTTTACAGAGAGGAAGGGAGAGAGATAGAGAGCTAGAAACGTCGATGAGAGAGAAACATCGATCAGCTGCCTCTTACACAACCCCTACCGGGGATGTGCCCGCAACCAAAGTACATGCCCTTGACTGGAATTGAACCTGGGACCTTTCAGTCCTCAGACCAACACTCTATCCACTGAGCCAAACCAGTTTTCATTTTTTTAATCCTTATGTATTGGTGTTTTTGTTGGTGGTGTTGGTTTATTTTCATGTTATTAACAGTTTGGTCTTATTTTTTTCTTGTTTTGTTCTGTCAGCACCCATGTAACAGTTGGCAGGATGATGTCAGAGTTGAGCCTCACAGTCAGTCCATCCAAGAATGGGACTGAGTCCACCCAAGAATGGGACAACAGCAATCAGATCCAAATGAAACAGGAGGCCCAACATAACCCACACAAGGGACATTCCTAGACCACCACCCTCAGAAGATTAAGGAGACTAAACCACTGGGTCCCACAAGACATCCACTCTCATGAGACTGTGAGTCATAGATGTCCTAGCCAACACACACAAATAAACACAGAGAAACAGCAAAAATAGGGAAACTGAAAACAGGCCACATATGAAAGAACAGGAGGAATCTCCAGGAAAAGAAGTTAAATGAAATGGAAGCAAGCAATTTACTAGACTGAGTTCAAAGTAGGGGATTTAAGAATGCTCAACAGCATGGAAAATAAATTAAAAACCATGAAAAACAACTAGTCAGCAACAAAGAATGACATAGGTGAAATGAAGAATAAACTGGAAGGAATAAACAGTTTGAGAAAGCAAAGGATCAAATTGGCAAATTTGAAGACAAGGTTTAGTTCAATATCAAAAACCCCACAGAATTATAAGAGAACTAAATATAAAGTTGGAAGGATTACAAGGGAGATAGCCACTGTGGAAAACATGGTAAGACATGTAGAGGAGAGAGAAAATAAACAAAACTAAGGAAAAATGGAGCTTAGGTTTAAAAATAATAATAGAACGTAGGGAAAGAAGATGTACCATCCGTATTTTTAGAGTCCCAGAAAGATTAGAACTGAGGAGTTAACATATTTCAAGGTTCGATTCAAGAAAAATGTCCTGGGTAGAATGAGACTTGGCTTTCCTAAAAGAAAGGATATATCATGAAAAACTCACCATCGTAAACACCGAGACACATCTTTGAAAATTTTGTGAATTTAAAGGTAGAATTTATCCCTCACTGGTTTGGCTCAGTGGAGAGCGTCCATCTCGGGGCTAAAGGGTCCCTGGTTCAATTCCAGACAAGGGCAATTGGGCTGGGTTGCAGGCTTGATCCTCAGTAGTGGCCATGCAGGAAGCAGCCAATCAATGATGTCCTCTCATCGTTGATGTTTCTATCTTTCTCTCCCTCTCCCTTCCTCTCTGAATTCAACAAAGACATATTAAAGGTATAATTTAAAAAAGAAAAGAACCTTTGGGGCAGTAAGACAAAAAGATCAAGCCATGTGGTAAAGGGGGAAGAAAGAAAGTGGGCCTCAAATTTCTTCGCATTGACATTTTCTAATATCAGAAGAGGGTTGAGCAACATCTTTTAAAAATAAGGATATTAAATCAATATATATATATATATATATATATATATATATATATATATATATTCAATTTGAACATTCAAGAACTCAGAGATGACTTTCCCATGAGCCCTTTACTGATGAAACTAACAGGGGGCAAATTTCCTCTAACTAAGTGACAATTGTGGAAATTACAGCAAAAAGCAATTGGTGCGGATTACATATGTTTAACAGCATACATTAAGTGGAAACAAATGCAGAAATTAAACATAAAAGTTGTATGTTCTGAAATTTAAGAATGATATAAAATAAAGGAAGGAAAGGGGAAGGGGGGATCGAGAATATCAACAAGTAGGATTTCAAGAAAATTAAAATTATTCATGCATTTTTAAACAACCCATAGCCAAACTAAACAGGGAAAAAGCTAGAAATGTGTTTGCAGCTCATACTATATTGAATGTTTTTAAATTTTTTAGTTGAATTTATTAGGGTGACAATGGTCAATAAAATTCCATAGGTTTCTGGGGTACAACTCTGTAACATATCATCTGTGCATTGCATTGTGTGTTCACCAACCCAAGTCAATTCTCCTTCCATCACCCTTTATCCCCCCACACCTTCTTCTACCTCCCCCACCCCTTTCCCGCTGGTAATCAGCATACTGTTGTCTGTGTCTAAAGGTTTTTTCGTTTAATCTTTTCTTCATCTTTTTCATCCAGTCCCTCACCCACCCTGACAGCTGTCAGTCTGTTCTCTGTATCTGTGAGTCTGTCTCTCTATTTTGATCATTACATTCCACATATAAGTGAAACTATTTCATTACTTTTTTTCTCTCTGCCTGGCTTATTTTACTTAACATAAATACTCTCCAAGTCCATCCATGCTGCCGGAAAAGGTAAGATTTCCTTCTTTTTTTATGACTGAGAACCATTCCATTGTGTAAGTGTGCCACAAGCTTTTTAACTACTCATCTATTGATAGGCAATGGGCAGCTTCCAAATCTGGCTTCCTATATAATAAAGGGCTAATATGCAAATTGTCCCCTTGGGAGTCTAACCAACTGGGAGTTTAATCACTCGCTATAGTGTGCGCTGAACAGCAGGGGGAAGGAAGGCCCAGCTTGGCCCTGATCAAAGGCCAGGCCCATGGGCCTACGCTTGCAGCGGGCCTCTGGTTATAAATAATGAACATGGGGGAAATGCATATAATCTTTCAAATTAATGTTTCGGGATTTTTTGGGATATATTCTCAGAAGTGGAATCACAGTCACAAGGTAGTTCCAGTTTTAATTACTGAGGTAAGTCCATACTGCTTTCCACAGTGGCTACACCAGTCTGCACTCCCACCAACAGTGCACAAGGATAAGAAAACATTAAATTTCAACAAATATGTGAGACAAGGTCATACACAGACAATCCCTCCATCCACATACAAGTACACAATGCAATAATGCAATTTTAAAATGCCAGCTTTTAAAAAATGATAAATTATACATGTCAATGAAATGGATACTCCCAAATAGTGCTCCTGGCATTGCAAATTGAAATTATTATTTGAAAATCAATGTATCAAACTAAAAAAGAATAAAACTTGTACTAAGACCTTTGAATGTTTATACAAAAAGACCCAAACTGCTCACACACATAGACTAGCCACTCTTCTTCTGGGTATCTATGCATGACAGTGCCAAGCTGGGGAAAGACATAGAGGATGCAGTGATTTATTGAATATTGTGCTATTCACTCTGTGAGTTCTACTAAATGTTTTAATTGTCACTCCTCTATGGTACTATAATAAGTATTACAGGTAAAAAGGTATGCGACAATGAAGAAATTCTTACAAAAAAAATGTAAGGGACAAAGCAGAATATAGTGAACATGTACAAATATATTCTATGACTGCCGCTACATAAAAACATCTAACAAAGGACCACGTAGTACCACAACTCTGGAATATATTTATCAAAAACCTTGAAGAGTTTTTTTTTTTTTTTAATATAAACTCCAATAATGTCTTTTAAAGGTTAGCAGGTGGGAGAGGGAGAGAGGAAGAAAGAGAGAAGCAGACAGCTTGACTAATGCATGTCATTCAGAAAAAAAGACCTCAGAACCTTGGTAGGTTTCTTTGAATTACGGTTCTGAAGCAGAAGTAGAGCCCTAGCCTGTTTGGCTCAGTGGATAGAGTGTTGTTGGCCCATGGACTGAACGGTCCCAGGTTCGATACCAGACAAGGGCATGTACCTGGGCTGCAGATTCAGTCCCCAGTCCTGATCTGGACACATGCGGGAGACAACCAATCCATGTGTCTCTCTCTCTGTCTCTCCCTCTCCCTTCCAGTCTCTCTAAAAATCAATGGAAAAATGTCCTCCAGTGAAGATTAACAATACATACATACATACATACATACATACATACATCAAGCCAGCAGAAGTAAAAAGCTAGTGTGAATTTTGTTGGCATTCTGCAGGTAACAAGGTCTCCTTTTTCTCTTTTCCACTCCTTTTCCTCTTTCAATTTAAAATATTCTGTCAATCCTGCCTGTCTCCTGTGTGGCCCACCCTTTAGCGCACACCTCTGAGGGACCACTGCAGCATCGATCCCTGCAGTGCAGAGCACCCAGGGATGCCCGCCCTCTCCAGAGCTATTGGTACCCATGTGATGCGAGATGGAGCAGCCTCAGCAGCTAGCGTGTTTCCTAGGGGATTATTGCTCACATTACACTGTGAGAGCAACTGTTGAACCTAACTCGTAACTTGCTACTGAAGTAGCCACTGCAGGAAGGAGATTAAGGCAGCAGAACAGATCGCTCCTGGGTCTCCATCTCCAAATGGATCCCCTGGCTCAGCACCCTGGTCAGACACAGCCCTTCAGACACAGTCTGCTGGTTAAAGCAATTCAGGAACTCAGGGAAATCTCTCTCCCTCTCTCTCTCTCTCTCTCTCTCTCTCTCTCTCTCTCTCTCTCTCTCACACACACACACACACACACTTTACCAAGCCCAGGGTTTTCAAACATTACCAGGTAAATGGTCTTTTTTTCCCTGTCCCTCACCAGATTAGTTTTTCGGCCTTTATCTCTTTCTCACTTAGCATTCCATAAACGATTTCATTTAATAACATTTTCTGCATCTCAAGGAATAGGTTTAAAAAACTCGGATTGGTGCTCCCACGAACCTCGGAGGCTGACTTGCCATAGCCGCAGTGTGCAGAACCCCGAGCTCAAAGGAATGCACGTGAGGGACTCAGGGTGGGGAAGGCAAACCGCTGCCTACTTCTAGTTTTTGTTTTTTTTTGTTTTTTTTTTTTTAAATTTTAGATCAATCCTTGTTGAGAAAGCCAAACATCTTGGATCTTATGTGTTAGATTAATTAATTTCTAATATTTGATCTTTGACTAGATCTGTTAAATCACCTGATGTCTGCCTTTTCTAATGTTTGATACAAACAAACAAACAAACAAACAAACAAACAAAAAACCTCAAACCCCTACTTATCCTCCAAGAGTCAATCCAAATAGTATGTCCCTAAGTGAGGATGACTGATTTCCCAGTTAAAGAACCCTGTCCCTTCTGCTGCCGTACACAACAGCTTAACACAGACTCATGCAAGGCGGCTTGCATATCAGCATCTCCTCCAGGCAACGGCTGCTGCGTAATCATTCATCTCGCGAAATCCTGGCATAATAGGGACATTAAAATGATTGCACGGATCTAATTATAGAGTGAAATATTTAGTCCTCTGTTCTAGATTATTCCATAGTGTCTTCAAACATATTAGTGAGTGTTTCCCATTTTAAGTCTGTCTTCTATTTTGGGCCGTATTTTCTTGCTTTCTGATCTTCATTTCTGGTGACGATGTTAGGAGGAGGCGGCTGCCTGCTGCCGCGTCCACGCTGAGAAGGGCGCTCCACCGAGGCGCCGTGTGAACGTGAGATCGTCAAGTGCACATGCTGGGGACGCAAAAATACACAAATAAACGGTCCGTGACCTCCGGGGACAGCCGCGCTGTGGGTGTGCGGGGCCTGCCTTCAGGGGGCAGGGTTCCGCCTCTGCCTTTGCTGAAGGGGGTCCTGCATGAGCCCTGGGATGGGCCCAGGCTTGCTGCCCTGGCCAGGCTGGTCTCCGGGGACATAAACACAGATGCCGCAGACAATGGGACTTACCCACAGGGAAAGGGGGCTTTCCCGGGCGTTCGGGCCTTTGGGTCACTTATCCGAGGACTGCTGAGACAGAAATGCTGCGCTCAGTTGTTCTCAGTTAAAGGAACCTGAGCACCCGCACCCGCCAAGCGCACCAAGGCCTGCGCAGCTTCCTTCCTGCAGGCAGGACAGGGGCCCAGGAGCCCCGCAGGCCATGGTGCTGGTGCTGGGCCTGCCTTGTCCCGAGGGGAAAGCCAGACACAGGCTGCCGTTAGCCCTCCCTGCCCGTCCGGGTGACCAGCCCAGAGGTGCTCTATCGGTGATGCCGCCACGAGCACATCCCCGCCTCACAGTGGAGCGTTTCCAACCCACAAGGCCCGATGCTGGTAACATGCTCAGCACAGGGACAAGGCATTTTCAAACGCAATGCCCTGGAGCTGGTCCTTCTGTTTATACTCAACCGGTATTTCTCCTTTCAATAGAATTAGGTTTACTTCTTCATTCAGAATGAAACCAGACTAAATATATATAGTGAGAGGCCTGGTGCCCAAAATTTGTGCAGGGGGTGGGGTGCTCAGTCCAGCCTGCATCCTCTCTGATCCAGGGCCCCTTGGGGGATATCCAACTGCTGAATCCAGAATCGCTGGCTCCTAACTGCTCACCTGCCTGCTGATCGCCCCTAACTGCCTGCCTGTCTGATTGCTCCAAACCGCCTCTACTTTGGCTCCTGCCCTGGCTGCCTTGTCTGGAAGACATCCGATCTAGCCGGTCTATTTAGCTTTTACGCTTTTATTAGTATAGATGTTCTCACTCTGAAGTATTTGTATAATTCCAAAAAGCTTAGCACACCCAAACTTTACCAAAAATCTGGATTCCCCCATGTATGTCATAAAGCTTTATAATATCTTATTATGAGAAGTCTCAGATGGTGTAGCCTATTCAAAACTTAAATGATGAAGACTTCATCTCATGACACTTAAAAGTGAAATAAATTTCACCATCCAACTCTGCCTTCATATTTTCCTTTCAAATTAGCACCAAAAATGTGCTCGCTGTGCGATTGCTGGTGGCATTTAGTTTGGCGAAATGAAATGTTTCTATAATCTCTTTACTTCCCTCAGCTCCCTCAGTTTAAAGCACTAACTGTCAAGAGGAAAAATGAGTTATTTACAGAGTTATCAACTTTTACTGCAAATAAGTCAACATCCATACCCACTTAACTAGCATTATTCCCAAAAGGTCCTCCCCTCACTGCAGCGCTAAGTCAGAACGCTCAGTGGTGACAACTCCGTGCCTGGAATTTGGAAAACTCGGCTCTTTACAAGCTTGTCATTGCAGAATCTCCTCCAGGGGAGGGACAACAATGACAGGAAAATGGAGTGGGGGAAAGAAAGGGTATTTTGCTTGTTTTTTTTTCCTATTACTAATCCTTTGACTTTTTATCCTTCTCTGTTCTCTCTCCCTTTTTCTCTAGACTCCTTGTTCATTTCCTTTATGGACAACGACATAAAGGAAATGGAGAAAGGAATAAAGGATCAGACTTTGAAAAGCAAATGTATGCCTCACTTTCTAGGTCAACTTTCTCAGATGAAGGATTTGATCTTTAGAGTGAAAATATTCCCTAGAAATACTGTTCAGGTGTGAGTCCCATGGTGCAGATTCAACACCAACTCAATCTACTGACAGTTGTTCTCTCTGCTCCAAACCTTGGAAGGCCTTAGAAATACAGAGGTGGGTATGGGCTAAATAGTACATAATAAGGTCTGACATGTGCAATCACTCTTCTCCATAAATATCCCAAGAAATATATTCTCATTAAGTACAGAGAAGCTATATCTTTGTACCAGAATTAGTAATAAGTGAGAATCCTAAATATTTTAAACAATTAAATGAATATTCTTAAATGTGGTGGTTTAGCTTATAGAACAGAGAAAAGTTTCAGTGTAGTTTTAAATAATAGCAATATAATTTTAATAAGGTTGCATTTTTTATTAGATACATTTAAATACTCTTCTGGTCTCTCATATCATACTCAGCAGTTAAACAGCTTTGCTCATGGAGCTTTTGTAACCACCTAATTTTACATTAGGTGTATCTTTTAGTTTAATTAAAGCATTCCTCTCTTTCGGTAATAGTCTATTGTTTTCAGTTCACCCATTATGCATAATTGTGGGGTTTTTTTGATCCATTCATAACTCAGCTATTTTTCATGGGTAATTAAATCAACACTGGACCACTACATTTAATGCTTACCTCAGTTTTATTACTAATCTTGCATACCTAGACTTCTGCACAAAATTTACCTTGGAAAAAACTTGCACACATTATTAAGTTACATACCACTTACAACTTGTAGTAGAGGCTAAGTGTTTATTTCAGCAATTCCAGCAGAGGGCAGTCAAGCAAGAATAATCACGCTAGTAAGAGGAGAAATTGATGATGTTTCCTGATATTTTCTCAAATCAAATTAACATCAGTGTATGTGCGTGTGAGTGAATATGTGTGTGGGGGGGTTGGGGGGGGGCGGTGGAACAAATGTATCCTTGGTGAGCCAACTCGTTTCTCACTTAACCTCTCTCTCGGCTGAATAAGAGCCACTGTGTGCACAAGATAAGAGACACGATATTTTCAAAACACTCCCAGTATTAAAACCAAAGCCATCAATTCTGCTACAACAACTGACATTTTTATCACTCTACTTTGGCTTCTTTTACATTTTATGGATTTAAGAATAAGTTCGAATCATTGAGAAAATCAATCAAACTTAGGAAGAATACTATTTCTTCACAATAAATTATTGAAAAACACATTTAATTAAAAAATCATACAATAGAATAAAAAATAAGTTGGCTTCAGTTTTCACAAGAAAAAATTAAAGGCGATGGAAAGTAGAATTTTCTCACCCACAAAACACTCAGCTATACCAAGATTGACAACTCTTACCCACCATTCCTGCCAGCGCGTTCCCAAGCTCTTCCCATTCTGCCTCTCAGGGAGGCCTCCCGCCACAGCTGGCAGCACCGCACCAAGACTCCTGTGGCAGAGACATGGGGTTTCCTCGCTTTTATTCTTACGTGCAGTGTTGTGCTGGCAAATGTTTAACAGCCACCTCTCCAGGAGGAAAAAGCCCTCCTCTGTAGTTTTGCCAATTTCCATGGTGTAAATACTCTCACCTGATTGATTTCGAACTGCCACAGTGAATCACTGGACATGGAGCTGGGAAGAGATGCATCGTGGCAACCATTAGATCATTTCCAAACTAGAGCTGCAACAGACACCTCAAGAGTAATGGCAGTGAAGTCATTGGGAAGTGATGAGTTTTGAATATTTATTTTAAATATAATCTACTTAATTGTAAGTTTGAGAAATTTAATTTTTAATAATGGCTATGTTTAACAACTGGCTCACAAAATTACTGAAAATTTAACCGCCAGCTCTTCGGAGTTGGTAGGCTCTGACTCCAGCATGCCATGAACACACCAGACCTTCTGGTCTTGGAACTGAGAGGAAGGAAAGGGAGCTTAACGAGTCAGGAGTGAGAATCAGTGTCCTTTCTAGTCAGTTTCATTGTTCCCTACACTCACGTTCTTCAGGAATGGAAATCCTATCCCCTTAATGGATCATACTCTAATTTTAGTTTTTCTCCTACTACATACATATTTTCTTATTTAATAATTTATATGCCACCTATGGCGTTTTTCCTGCAATATCTGTGAACATCTACTATTACTTAATAAAATCAACTCAACCTTTAAAATGTAAATAATTTTATTTAAGAAGAAAAGCAACACATCCCTAAAGGAAAATCATTATAATGTTTATAAATAGACATTAACCCTACAAATAAATGATGAAAGCAAACTATTTGTAAAGTCTACCTACATACTACTACTTAGTGAAAGCTCTGTATCCCTAGGACTGCTCTCTTTTTGTCAAAAAGATATTCCAGCAAGTTTTAATAAGGTGCTAAAAACATGCTAGTGCTCACGGAGACTTTTTCCTTGACATAATCCAAAAAATGGAAAGTAAATTAAGCGCACTATGTAATTCAATGTTGTTCGTTTTCAGGGTCAGATCCTGTGTATAGCATCCTAGAGCGAACCTTAAAATTATTTTGCCTTCCACAAAAGGGTGCATATTCCTAGTTCTGAAAAGAATAATTGTCCTATCAATTTCTCCAGATTTCAGGCTCTTTCAATTCTGCTTCAAAAATCAGTGTCTTTGTGTAATTTAAGCAAATTACTTAATCTCTGCTAATCCTAAATTTCCTACTTGATTATTATAAAAATTAAAAGCACTTGCTGGGATGAAGGAAAATGCACAAAACAACAATAGCTGCACCTCCTGCCCTGGGTGGAGCTATGGTTTATTGTAAGCTTTGGGTGTGGTTTCCAGTCTATGGCAATTAGAGGTCTTAAATCAGAAACAGATACACACTGCCCAGGATTGGTACATTTAGGGCACAAAGAAATATCAGCTGATTAAACATCATTCATAAAAAAATAAAACATTCATTTAAAAAAACAAAACACGAACCAGTGATTGAAAAGTAATGAGGAGCTATGGAGAGCAGACCAAAGGGCGACCTCCTCAGTGGATCCCGAGAATGCTGTTTAAACGTTGGGACTGTAACCAGGACTCGGAGCATCAGGGAAGTTGACAGTATGTATTTGGCAGACTGTTATATAGCACATTTTGGAAATGTGCTTATTAACATGTGTACTTTTATTAAAGATGGTTTATGTGTAATAAAGTTATTTTACATATAAGAAATTTGATGATTTTGTTTTGTACACTAAAAAAGACTGGACAAATATACACTAAAACTTAATATTTATTTAAGGATTTGGGATTATGAGTGCTGTTTATGTTCTTTGATGTGATAATTCTGAAATTTTCTAAAAAGAACATGCTTTTGTTGTACTCCTTGAAAAAATGTATATTATGAACAAAATTTGTTTAAAATGGAAAACTTCAGTTCAGGAACTTTTGTTCAAAATTGTATCTGCTTCCATCAAGGTAATTGGTAGAGTCGTTATTCTTATATTTCATTCAAGTGTTTGTAATACAGATCATATAAATATTAGGAACACATAATTTTAGAACTACTCCCTTTGAAAAATGAAATGAATGTTAAAACTACAATGAGGTACCACCTCACACCTGTCAGAATGGCTGTCATCAATAAATCAACAAATGGCAAGTGCTGGCCAGGATGTGGAAAAAAATGGAACCCTTGTGCACTGTTGGTGGGAATGCAGACTGGTGCAGCCATTATGAAAACAGTATGGAGTTTCCTCAAAAAATTAAAATGAGCCCTGAGTGGTTTGGCTCAGTGGATAGGGCTTTGGCTTGCTGACTGAAAGGTTCCGGGTTCCATTCTGGTCAAGGGCATGTACCTTGGTTGTAGCTGATTGATGTTTCTCTCTCATCAATGTTTCTGATTCTCTATCCCTTTCCCTTCCTCTCTGTAAAAAAATCAATAAAATATATTAAAAATTAATGTTTAATTTTTAATTAATGTTAATTAATCAATAAAATATATTTAAAAATTGAAAATGAAATTGCTATTTGATCCAGTGATCACTCTTCTAGGAATATATTCCAAGAAGCCTGAAACATCAATCAGAAATAATATATGCACCCCTATCAGCATTATTTACAATATCCAAGACCTGGAAACAGCCCACGTGCCCTTCAGTAGATGAATAGATAAAAGAGCTGTGGTACATTTACACAATGGAATACTATGCAGCAGTGAAAAAGAAGTATCTCTTACCCTCTGAGACAGCATGGGTTGTATCATGCTGAGTGGAATAAGTTAGTTAGAGCAAAACAAGTTTCACATTATCTCACATATGTGGACTCTAATGAACAAAATAAACAGACAAACAAAATGGACCCAGAGACATTGAAATATGCAACTGACTGACATATTTCAGAGAGAAGGGGAGGGGGCAGAAAGAGATTAACAATAAAATTGTATGCATAACCCATGGGCACAGACAATAATGGGGTGAAGGCTTGGCGAGGAGATGGGAGTAGGGTGGAAGGGGTCAGTGGGAGAAATAGGGGGATGTCTGTAATACTTTCAACAATAATGATAAATTTTTAAAAAGTAATAAGGAGGTAAAAGCCAAGTTCACTTATTCCTTGAATACAATGGATATGTTATGTTAAATGAATAAATGCAACTCTGCTTAAATGACACCTAACCCGCCGAGCCTTTTGCTCCACAAAGGAAACCAGGTATTGCCATCACTTCCAGTTAGGAATTCCGAGTGATGCTGTCCTTACTTGTCTATGTTACCTTTCTGGTCTGCTATTAAATTAATTTCTATACATTGCAGATTAGTGTTTGTGGGTCTCATTTCAGTGTGTTGCTATCCAATATGGCCCAATTCATATTTGGGGTGGCATATCTTTATTTCTATTCTGCTTTCTATTCTATTATAGTTTCTATTTTTCTATCTGTAACCAATATATCAGCTGTGTGTTTCAACCGATGTTTGTGTAATGGTTATTAATCAATTTCATTGCAAGATCTACTTGCCCATTCCTGAAAGGAATCAGCAACTCAACACTAAAGCATGGAGCCTCAGAGATTATTATTTCTCCCTTGAAAAAGAGATGTTTCACAACTGCATCACAGTTACCCAAAACACTAACAGCACATTTATAATGTCCAAATTTGTTCTTAAAAACAAAGAACAATAGAACAAAAATTCTATTTTGAAAGAATTTTAAAATTAAAAACCCTATATAATAAAAATGTAATATGCACATGGTCATTATGCCTTAAAACAAAACGACCAACTGCATAATGACTGGGTCACGGATCAGCAGGAGGGTGGGACAGCGAGCTTCAAGCGGTGGCGGAGAGCTACAGGGGGGGTCAGGGCAGCGAGCTACGGGGGAGAGGGAAGTGGGGGAAGCTATAGGAGGGCGGCAGCGAGCTACTGGCGCACTGATTTGTGTGCAGGGCTACTAGTTATATTATAAAAAGATGGTTGTTATTTAACCCATCAAAAGGGAGAACTTGGAATACTGAGCCAATTTTCATTTTCTCCCTAGAAATTCCTGTTGGAGAAAAAGTTTTCCCTTAAATAAATATATAAGGTGACGTTTCCTCTTTCTGCAATGTACCTTGTACAGAGAAAAGTTTAATGTTTTTGTTTGTGTGTGTGTGTGTGTGTGTGTGTGTGTGTGTGTAAGTTTGTTATGTAAGTAACAACCCTGTAGTTGTGCTGATAGTCTTTAAATAAAAAAGATTCCAGAAAAAAACTAAGAATCTTTAAGATATCTTATGTGTTTTTCTGTTATATTCTAGGACTTTTTTGGTTTCTTTTATTTTCTTTTTTAGTTTTATTTTTATTGTTTAGACTGCCTACCTAGAAAATCCCAGATTCTACCAAAACCCTTCCAGAATGAATGAGTGAGGATAACCAGGTTGTAGAATACAAGATTATTATAAAAATCAGTTGCTTTTATAGAAAAAGCAATGACTTTGAAAAATAGAAATTAGGAATTATTAAAACACTAAAATTTATATTTGTAATGCTTCCTAAATTAAAATACTGAGGTACATTTAACAATATGTACAGCCCTCTATATGTGGAACATTACAATGAAAGAAATAAAAAATCTAAATAAATTAATTCTATGTTATTAATTAGGAGACACAAAGTTAATCCTTCCAACTTGATGTGAAGATTTAACATAATTCCAATAAAAATTATAAGATATTTTGTAGTTATTGACACTAACTCTAAAGTTTATATGGGAAGACAAAATACCTCGAATAGCTAACACAATATTGAAGAAGAATATTGGAGGTCTCACACTACCCAAATTCAAGATGGTATAAAATTATAATAATCAAGACATGGTGGTGTTGATAAAAGAACAGACACATAGACCAATAAAACAGAACAGAGAAGTAGATTCATGCAAATATAGTCAGTTGATATGGACAATGGAGAAAAGATGGTCTTCTCAGCAAATGGTCCTGGGAAAACTGGACATCCATATGCAAAAAAAAAAAAAAAAATCTAGGTACCACCCTTAATCATAATTAACTCAAAATGTATTAAAAATATAAAATTATAGAAGAGAACATAGGAAAAAGTGTGTTGCCCTGAGTTTGATGATGAATTTTTATATACACTATAACCTATAATTGCAAAAGCTAAAAATCCTGTTTAAAAATGAGCAAAGGATTGGGAAAAAATTTCACGACAGAAAACATACAGATGAAAAATAAGCATATGAAATATGCCCATCATTTTTATTAGGGACATATAAATTAAAACAATAGTAAAAAACCTCATATCTATTAAAATAGCTAAAACCTAAAAAACAAGCAATAACTGTCTGTGAGGATGCAGAGCCAATAGATTCTGTCATTGGTGGTAAGAATACAGAATGGTACAACCCTGCCTGAGTAGCTGGCAGTCTATTCAAAAGCTAAACAAAGTTTTATTACATAATCCAGTAACTGTGCTCCTTGGTACTTATCTAACTAATTTGAAATGGGCGCCCACATAAACTTACACAACAAAACCTTTCAAAATTTATGGAAGTTTTAGTTATTATCATCAAAACCAAAATGTCCTTCAATTGGTGAATGGATAATCAAACTGTGGTACATCCGTGTAATGGAATACCAATTGTTATAAAAAAACAAAACAAAACTACCCAGCCATGCAAAGATGTGCATTGATAGTAAATTCTATTGCGAATTAAAAGAAACCAATCTGAAAAGACTACATATTGCATGATTCCAATTATATGACATGGTGGAATAACCAAAACAATTGAGAAGGTGAACTGATCAAAGATTGCCAGGGTTCTAAAGCCGATGGAAGGTTGGTTAAACAGGTAAAGCATAGAAGACTTTTAGCACAGAGGAACTATTCTGTATGATACTGTAATAATGAACACATGACATTACCTTCTGTACCTTCGTGATGCCCACCAGCCAATCAGGAGTGAGTACGCAAATTAACCCAACGAAGATGGCAGGTTAACTTTCATGTGCAGATGCCCCAGCTGCTCCAGGCCTCTGGGCAGCGTGGGAAGGCGGAAAGCTGCTCTGGGCCAGAGCAAAGGCAGGTGCCGGCAGCCAGGGGAAGGAAGGCCCATTCTCACATCCGGCCTCTAGTTCTAAAATAAAAGCTTTGTTAAAAGTAATAAGGAATTGGCTTCAAGTGCAAAACCATTATTTTTAAAAAGAGTATCATACCCACTTCTTTCTTGCCTGGCACTTGTAACTCTTCAGAGCATTGTACACCCATTGCTAACTTTCAGTACCTACTACTCATGTTTGCCAAATGCCGCATGGTTTGAACTATAGTGTAACAGGAATGAGCCACTTTTATGCCTAACTGCCACAATACACACACTCCGGCCAAAGAAAGGGGGAACGGAGGAACATTTGAAGATGAATAGGCAGAGAAAAAAGGAATTCGTTACATTTGTGTTGGCAGTTTAAGGGCTGCCATCGGGGACCTTGTGCGATGGCTACCTGGCCCCCAGCCACACCTGCACCTGGAGATGGCATTCTGGAAGGGCTTACATCTCATCACTCTCTGCCACACTCCGAAGCAGCGTGCTTAAAGGACCGCGGGACCCTGGGGATCCTCTGGAAAATGGAGCTTGCATATATCCATTAATCAGTCAATGTAGTGAAAGGAGAGCAGCTGTGGGCTCCTGGGAAGTTAATCAGACACTGAGATGAATACTTTGGAAAGAGGATAGTGTAAAGTCCACCTCGCCTGTGTGCACCAGGGCTGTATCTCAGCTCGGGATCGCCATCCATTATTCACGAATTCTGAGCTGGCTAAGCAGCTTTGCTGGGATATTTTTGACCCTCCAGTGTCTACTGTGACAGAGTGGCTATGCAGCTGCTGAAGATGTGGCTTTGAAGTGAGCCACCTGAAGTTTCTTATTGTAGACACACATGACCTCTTCAGTTTAAAAAAAAAAATGCTTTTGTCGTCACCATGTCTGCCTCAAATAAACTGACCCAAACACCCAATGGCAACAGTATTTTATCACCAGAAATGGTACAAACAGAACAAAGCATTTCTATTATGTGTTATATTTCAGAATATACTTTGTTGCTAAGGCTCTAAAAGTGCTTGTTTTCCTGTAATAATCCAACCGAATGTATCTCTGGGATTTAGAGCACGGACAGTGTCACAGCAAGTTTCCAATAACCAGGGATGCAAGTGTTTGCTTTGGAGTTGACACATTTTAAAATTTACAGGGATCTCCATCTGCAGCTGTACACATGACTGATACAGCATGAACACTGTATGTATCGGTAAAGCAGTGGTGTGAAGGCGTGTCATTGGGTGCCTACCACCAGGGGTAGGGTCTTAGCAAGGAGGCCCTCCAGGACGCCCGTAAAGGCAGAGCTCCCTCCATCCTCCTGCTCAAACACCTGTTAGCTAATGCCCATGGACCCACATGGCACCGTGCCTCCAGGCGTCACATTTATGCTCTGGACAGGAAATGGCCAAGGAGGGGGCTTTTGCCCTGAGGCTGCTCTCCCCGGGGTGGGGGGGGGGGAGCTCAGAGCAGCCCTCCTCCTCCATCTCCAGCAGACCCTCCTCTCAGGCCAGGGTCAGGGGCATGCAGTAACTCCATCCTAACCTGTCCCACCCGCCCAGGCACCCTCCTCGACCTAGGAGTCTCCCTCCACGGAGAGGAGGTGCTTCTCCCAGGAGCCCGGCTCTACGGGGGAAGGCAGGGGGCAGCAGCTGCTGCCAGGAGGCAGAGCTGAGCCCGGTCTGCGGGGTCCCAGGCCTGTGAGAGGGGAGGGCTGGTGCCTGGGCTGCGGGCATCTGGGGGCCAAACCTGCGGCGGCCGTGGGAGAGGGGAGAGGTGGGTGTGCTCCCTCCTCTCTCCGAGTCAGGAGCCTGTGTCCCGCAGCGGGGGGTCTGACACGGGGGGCATATGGCCACCAGGACGATGGCAGGAAGGACAGCAAGCCGGTCACATGTGGCACTTGGCACCTGCACAGTCACAGGGTCACCGGGGTCACAGGGTCACCACAGACACAGGGTCACCGGGGTCACAGGGTCACTGGGATCACAGGGTCACCGCAGACACAGGGTCACCGGGGTCACAGGGTCACCGCATTCACAGGGTCACCGGGGTCACAGGGTCACTGGGATCACAGGGTCACCGCAGACACAGGGTCACCGGGGTCACAGGGTCACCGCATTCACAGGGTCACCGGGGTCACAGGGTCACCACAGACACAGGGTCACCGGGGTCACAGGGTCACCGGGGTCACAGGGTCACCACAGACACAGGGTCACCGGGGTCACAGGGTCACTGGGGTCACAGGGTCACTGCAGACACAGGGTCCCCGCAGCCCTGAAAGGGACGTTGCCAGCAGAGGCGTCAGCCAGGGGTGGCGAGGGGGAGATGGCTGCCCGCCCCCAGGCTCCTGCAGGCACAGAGGCTCCCTAGGAGGAGCCTGCCTCGCCATGCATCCCCAGTGGTGGTTGTTGGTGAAGGGACACCGAGCAGACCAGCCCAGGAGGTGCTCCTGGGTGAGGCGGAGAGGAGACCATGTGGGGGGCACACCGGGGGGCTCCCCCTTCGGAGCCGGACCCGCCTGAGCAGCCCGGCACCGGCTCAGAGCCCAGGCCCAGGCCTCCGGGCCCAGCGCTCACCGGGTGCTGCCTCCCTGCAGGAGGTCCGCCCAGGAAAGCACTGCCCATGTGACAGCCCGGCCCAGGCACAGGGAGGCGGAGGGGAGCCCAAAACCCAGGGCCAGGCCCATCCAAGGCCCTCCCGGCGGGACCCGGGCAGCTGGGCAGTGCTGTCAGCTCCTCAGCACACTCAGCCCTGCACTGGGGGGTTTGGACTGGAGCTCTGGCCCCCGCATGGAGCTCCTCGACTACCGGGAACTCAGACCCGGCCCAGGCTCTGATCCCACAGCCACCACCCCCTCTTTTCCTTTTCCAACACCACAAAGGGGATTTGAGCATTCAAAAGTAAAGATGTAAGAATATGTGTTTAATTATGACCATGGGAAAGGAGGAGGGGACCCGGAGTTCCCCAGGATCAGAAAGTCACCTTGGTGAGGGAGGTCAGAGCTGGCATCAACACAGACTTGATCAAACAAAGTCAGATTTCCCCCTTAAAACCATTGCTTTATGAAAGTGATCATGTAATAAATATATTTAAAATATATCATAAAATTTCATTAATAAGTATAAAAATTCATGAATGTAATATTCACATATTGGAACTATATAAGCAAAATAGTTTTACACTTTAATTTTTGGGTATATACAAATTATAATTCAAAAGAGAGAAATAAAATAAAATTGAATTTTAAATTAAAAAAGGCAAAAAGATTAATTTAAAGCTTGAGTATGCAATGTGATATAAGGAAAAATATATAAAAATAAAAGTAATTATTAAATAAAAGATATCATGTATCCAAAACCGGTTTGGCTCAGTGGATAGAGCATCAGCCTGCGGACTAAAGGTCCCAGGTTTGATTCTGGTCAAGGGCATGTACATTGGTTGCAGGCACATCCCCGGTAGGGAGTGTCAGGAGGCAGCTGATCGATGTTTCTCTCTCATCGATTTTCTAACTCTCTATCTCTCCCCCTTTCTCTCTGTAAAAACTCAATAAAATATATTTTAAAAAGATATCATGGTAAATATTACTGTTTTGAATTTATTTGTGTAAATTTTCATGGAGTACATGATGAGTGGAATTCCATTTAAAGAATCATATTTTTAAGATCAGTTATAAGCTGAACAATCATTACTTAAGTTACCATGCAAATCCATATCCTAGCGGGGGAATAGAGAGAGGCACATTCAAATATCAGCTATGGCATATGGTTATGCCAAGAGATGACAAAATCTCCCTCAACAAAGCTTGCAAAATGTCCATCATCATTGCAAGAAAGGACAATAAAGTGTGGACGTGAAGGAGGCTGAACACTGCTTTATGTGTATCCTTTGCTGCTTTTTCCTTGGAGAAAACCAACTGCTGAAACGTGGCCGCCGTGCAGAACACACCCAGGAGACAGCGCTCACCGGGAGCCGGTCCTCAGCCGCTGGCTCCCGGAGCAGGAAGCTGAGCCCCAGAGGAATTAACGCTCCCGTAGGCTTCTAAGACCTGGGCCTCCAGAACTATTATTTTTAAAGTAGACACCTAAGAGCAAAGACAGAAAATTCCCTTTTAAGTTTAGATATTATTACTAAATTATTCTAATTTCTTAAAGCATGAAGAAGGTCACTAGTGGTGATCCAGGAAGAGTGAGCAAGAGATGAAGTGTTATCTCTTGGTAAGGACTCTACTCTTCATTGAAATTCTCTCTCTCTCTCTGTCTCTCTGTCTCTCTCTCTCTCTCTTTCTCTCTCCCCCCCGTCATGCACACACGCAACAACAACAACAACAACAACAACAAAATGAACAACAAACTGTGCATTCTGTGTGACTTCTGGAACAGAACATTTCATAGGAGAGATCTTGAGGCTCTGGAGAAAGGATTTGTTAGTTGTGAGCATTGAAGAAAATAAAATGTTGCACATAAACTCAAATTCTGAATTTTTCTACCAAGTTCCACCTCAGGCATCACACTTCGGAGGTTCATTTGTGTTTTACTGGCTGAGGAAGAGCAAAATGCTGTTTCTCAGTAGATGTCCAGACCAGTGAGGGGAACCAGGAAATGTTAGTGTCCTGAAGATGAGCTGTTTGACTCCCACAAGCTTCTCCCGCAAGCCTCCGCGATTGGCAGATATGACTTTGAGTAGGAAAGGGAAACTCTGATAACATAAAAAACAAACTCCAGAAAGAAAATAAGTTCTTGTTGAACTTTAGAGACACCCATCCTACACGGGTGACCTTTACCTTACAACTGTGAGCATCGGGTGCTTGCGAAGCCCTTGGTTTCCAAAGAAACGAAATAAAATTGTAGAAAGCCATCAAATTGGTCTTGCTTTCAAAAACTCAGACTCTACTTCCTTTTTCTTTCATAGAATTTCCCATGCAGATCTTAGATAGTCAAAGCAGTTGATCACAACTCTTAATTTAAAGCACACACACACACACACACACACACACACACACACACACACATATATATATATATATATATATATATATATATATATATATATATATATATATATATATCAAGACACGAGATTGGGAGATGTCCAAGCTTACTGCCCTCTGGGTGCTGAGTGCTGTTGGTATAATGATTCTTTTCCATACAAATGGCCAGGATTGGAGTCCATTAACCTCAGATCTGCAGCTCCCTTCCAGGAAGCTCTCTCCCTCTCCCGGTAATGTCGGCTTTGAAGACCAGCCGGAGCTCCTCTGGAAGGATGAGTCTTTAGTCCCCTCTAGTCATTAAATTCTTCCAAAATGGAGCTCCCTGTTTTGATACAACTATAATAACATAATGGAAAAGTTTAACGTGAGACTTATAGCACTTTTCGGATCTATTATTTGAGGAGTTTGAAGACTGAGTTATTCAATCTCACAATGGTCCATTCTAAGTGAGCTCTCTCTCTCAGAAATGCTGTGTGGTATCAAAAAAATATTTCAATAAAATTTTGATGAAAATGTTAAGCATAATGATGTGCTGGTCAAAGAGACAAAAGCTGAGCATGTATATTTTGTTGTGTTTCACAACCAATCCCAAAGAAAGTAAAACAATGGTTGGAGATAGAGGAATCCGGGAGCTAGTCACAGCGCGGCACCAGCAGGTGCTGGGTGTGTACCACGCATATAATGTCGTGAGTGAAACAAACACTGAGACATTCACACCTCAGTCTCCAGGGACTCACAGTCCAGCTGGAGACTAGACTCCGGTGAGAACATAAGATTTACGGAACATGTTTTCCACCGTGCTAGGAGTTTTCTTCCCTTAAGAATGATTCAAGCCCTGACTGGTTTGCTCAGTGGATAGAGCATCCGCCTGCCGACTGAAGAGTCCCGGGTTTGATTCCAGTCAAGGGCGTGTACCTTGGTTGCGGGCACATCCCCAGTAGGGGGCGTGCAGAAGGCAGCTGATGGGTGTTTCTCTCCCATGGATGTTTCTAACTCTCTATCCCTCTCCCTTCCTCTCCGTAAAAAATCAATAAAATATATATATTTTTAAAAAGTCTCAATATCCATTCTACATATGAGTAAACTGGTTTATTACCCAAAATGACTTATTTATGTGTGAGGCACTGAGAGTGGATCCAGGGTGGTCGGGAACCACGTCTGTTTCCCTTTCTACCTCACACCGGCTCCGAGGAGGAAAGCCAGGCTCATTTGAGTCCTCAATGTCATCCGTTGGTAGGTTCTTGAAAACTGTGACTTTAAGGGAAATGACGCCTTTAGGAAACCAATTTCACCCTAAGCTAATAGATATAAACAAGTTCTTACAGCACATTCCTGGTCACAAAACATCATCAAACTTTTTTTTGTTTGTTTGTTTTTTGTTGTTGTTGTTTTGTTTTGTTTTTTTGTTTTTAAATATATTTTATTGATTTTTTTTACAGAGAGGAAAAGAGAGGGATAGTCAGAAACATCAATGAGAGAGAAACATCGACCAGCTGCCTCTTGCACACCCCCTACTGGGGATGTGCCCGCAACCAAGGTACATGCCCTTGACCGGAATCGAACCTGGGACCTTTCAGTCCGCAGACCGAAACTCTACCGCTAAGCCAAACCGATTTCGGCCATCATCCAACTTTTGAATAAAGACCCCCAAAACATCTAATATTAAACATTGAAATACATATGTAAAAATTGAATAAAAGAATCATTGCCCTGCCTGCTTCTTCCTGCTCAGGGCTGTGGTGGCCGGAGCCTGTCCCAGCAGCCAGAGCACCAGGTGGGACCCGCGGGCCAGAATGGCCCTCCAGCACAGCCCTCACTCAGCGGCCTGGACAGGGAGACGCACAGTCACCTCACCTGACAGCTTCGGGTCAGGGAGGGAGGAAACCAGAACATCTTCAAAACACGTGGAGAGCTGCAGCCAGGAGGCTCAGCTGTCCGAGTGCTGTCCTGCATACCAGAAGGCCTACCCAGTCAGGGCACGTACCTGGGTTGTGGGTTCAATCCCCGGTTGAGGCGTGCACAGGAGGCAACACGGTGTCTCTCTGTCTCACCTTAATGTGTCTGTCTCTTCAGTCCTCTCTCTAAAAAATAATAATAATAAAATAATATAAAACACAGGGGGCCCTGCAAACTCTGCATAGACTGAGCCTCTCCACCCCACTGGGAATGGCTTTTTTCTTCATCAACATTTTAATGAAAAGATGTTTAATGAATGATGTTAGTTGAGAACCTGCTGTCCTAAATGTATGTCATAAGAAAGCATACAATTAAGTGACAAACAAATGGTGGGTGCTGTGCACACATTTCAGAAGGGACGATGGCACTGTTTTCTCCAACCAGAGACCCATGGGAGAATGCAGCCGGCTAACGGGGCCACGGAAAAGGTTAAAGTGGAACGTGTTTAAAATACATATTCTCTTGGCACAGAGTATATGCTTAGTTTTATTTAGTTAGTTCTGTTATTTGTTTGTCGCCTCTCCCGGGGGTTGTATGAGTTAAGAAAAGATAAAAAGGCCCAGGTTATATCCCATTTCTTTAACTTATTAGAGAGGAAGCTCTGGGAAAGTTTTCCAAATCTCAGTTTATTTATCTATAAATAGGAGAACAACATTTAGTAAATAAGGCTGTTACAGAGAACACAGATAAAAAAAGTCATCATGCATAGTGCTTAGCACAATGCTTGGCACACAATTACACATTTAATATTTGGGAGAACTTAATAATGACATTTTGTAATACTGGAGAAGGAGCATGATTTAGCTGGATAGCGAAAGAGAGACAGCAGTCCAGTGTGCTTTCCTGAAATCGGTGCTAGTAAACTCTGCCTGAGCTCAGCCTCCCGATTGCACAGACTTACTTCCGTGTTGCATCCATGTTCGCTTATCATCAGCTAATATCTCAAGGCATTCTATCCCCAAGAGGTAGTACTATCATTAATAAAAGTGAATATTGATCGTATTTAAGTTGTCTTCTGGATAATTCTGAATCTGTCTGGCGGTTGAAAATGCTTACTATACAGCATTTGTGCCTACAGTGAGGCTGAAAAGGCTCATGCACTGACTAGCTTGTGTAACTACACATCTTCAAGGACTGTGGCTTAAGAGAAATAGGTCTAGGTCACTTTTTAAAGTTAGTTTCAAAAATTTATTTGTATAAAATATAAATCCACATAACCAAGATCAGGTAACCTTCAAAGTCTCCAAGTTTCTGAAAGCAATTGACCCATTGAGACCTTCTCTGTAGATCCAACCCCCAGCATAGAATTCCCACCATCGGATGAACGAACCAGCCATTGTCAACAAACATATAAAATATTAGCCACGTTTGATTTCTCTGATTTGTGTATCATTTCTGACAGTTTCTCCCCACTCCCCGCTGGCCCGCCCTGCCCACCCCACTCCATGTGGATTCTCCTCTGGAAACAAGCACGGACTTTTCAGGGACATGCATTGGGACTGAGGCAGAATAACAAGGGGTCTGCAGGGGCCTAGAGAGCTGCGATGTGCAGGGGGTTTGGCTGAATGAATAAACAAGCAGAGCAGTGAGAAGACCAACTTCTAGCCTAGGCTCCATGTAAAAGTTTGAATATAAAATTTGAAAGGAATAAGATAAAGTAAAGACCAGGTGCCTTTCACCCATCCCCAGCCACCCTGTGTGAAGGCGATATTTCCCTGCACAGCATCAGGGTGGCTGCAGCAGTTCCAGGCTGACATGTGATGTGGATATGACAAAGTGCAGTGAAGAAAACAGTGGGAGTTTCCACATGTAACTCTCCTAAAAACAGGTTTCCACTCAGAAGGTTTTTCCTACAGTTTTTTATTACATGGGTATTTTAAATTATTTATTTAAATTATTTTTAAATTCATTTTTTAAAGAAAATAAAACCTTTCCTGGAAGTCTCCTTCACATGTTATTGGCATATTGGGTCACGTGATTCTGTTGGGTGCAAAGGGGATGGGGATGTGAATATGTGGCATTTCAATCTCTGAAACAGGAAGCAGGCTCTGTGAACCAGGAAGGAGTGGCAGCTGGTTGGGCAATCTCTGAGCAGGAAGTTATAGGGTGATGGCTATGGATCCGAGAGGAAATATGCCAATTTCCCAGCAAGTAGAACGTAGAGGAATTGTAACCGGGGTGAGGATGACAAAGGGATGAAAATCACTTCAGGTTTTTCAAGCTGAATGGTCAAGGAAATATACTAACACGGATCTAGCAGAGAACTCAGGGAGACACACTATCTCTAAGAACATTATTCATCATAATCACATCTCTAACAGGTATTAAAAATTACGCAGTGCCAGTTACTGTGCTGAGACCCTCATTCTCTCATGTAATTCTCACTCATACTCTTCTGGTGTTGTTTGTTAAGTAGCTTCTTCCCGTAGGAGCAGTGAGCTCACCTTGGGGGAGGCAGGTCTGAGGGGCACCTGGGCACCACGGGAAAGTGAGCCAGGGCCTGGCGCGCAGAGACGGTGAGGGCTGGCAGAGGTGCCCAGGGGCCACTCAGAAGGGCTTAGTTAGATTCAGTGCCAAGGAGGGAAACAGCAATTACTCCACCAGGGATAAATTCTACCAGAGCCAGACTATATGTGGGAGAGTTTTAGTGAAGAGAACATAAAACACAGAGCGGAAGTGGGCTTCTGGTAGTACCTTTCATGTTTGAACAGTGTCCTTTACATGAAAGAAGCCACTCTCCAGCGTCTGCTCCGTTACTTGCACCTCTGAGTCCTTCGCTTTGAGTGTCTGCATGTGAATGAGACAAACCCTGGAAAGGCTCACATCCACCCGAACAACCGCCTTCATTCCAGATGCTCCCTGCGGCCTGGCAATGCTCATTCCCGAACGCCAGCCTCCCCTCCGTCTGCGCACACAGGGGGACACAGCAATCTAACTGGGAGCTTGCCGAACCACATCTCATGAGATTTTTCTCAAATCTTACACTAATACTATTTTGTTCCATTAACTTTTATAATCTCCCGGCACTTGCTAAATTCCGAATTGTGCCATTATCTGCAATGAGTCTTCTGTGAGTAGAAGCAAATGGAACTTATTCCCCTATCACTTCAATAATAGTTTAGATAAAAGGCAGGGATGCAAATTACCTGACAGTTTTTAGAAATAAAACAACTGTGTTTTATTCTATCATTTACATAAACAAGCTGCTAAGAAAAGTTTAATAAGTAAATTCTATATCTTAAAAATGATTATATGTACTTCTCTGGCAAGAACTGTGTGTGAAGACTGTTGTTTTATTTTCACCAACAGTGCCTTAAATTTGCTACCTTATCTACCAGAGAGCACCATGCGCTGTGGAGGGCTGTGGAAAGCTTATGTCTGGAAGAGATTGAATAAATTGGATTTGTGAGGAGGTAGAATCTAGGGTCTGATATCAGGATGCTCCAAGTCTTGTTCTGATAAGAAGGAAACAGGAAGCACACATTTCTGCCCCTGGAGTCCCGCTGGGCGATAAGCAGCAACAAGCTCCAGCCGTCCACAGCATTAGATCGCCCACCAGTCCCAGTCCCCCATGGCTGCCTTCTGATTGGGCCAGCTAGGAGGGTTGTCAGTAGCAGGTCATCATGGTGGGAGAGAAAAAATATATAGAAGAGCAGTGGAAATAAACATAATAACGCTATAGAAGTTATTTCTGACAGTGGGGTGAGGTTCACTGGACACATCTGGACATTCTTCAGATCTAATGCTTTGAGGGAGAGGTATTTGTGCTTTAAGAGGAGAAATTTAATTTTTAAGCATTCCAATAATTCAGATTCTGCACAATAAATGCCTTTTTATAGTATTTTTTTTTAACAAACTTCATTTGTTTAGATTACATTTGGAATGTTTTATTGAGGTGTGAGGAGTTACATGATTCAAGTAACCATTCGCTATATTTACTATTATTTTTATATTTAATTAAGAACCAAAAACACTGTCTTCCTTACAATTGGCTTACTTATAAGCAAGCATCATTGACTCAAGGAGCATAATATTATAACACATATTTATCAGTATAGCATATAAACAACAATTCTCCAGTGGTATGAAAACATCATAAATTAAAGAATAATCAAACAGATAAGAAAATGATATACTGCAGAAAGACAATAAATATTGATTATCTCCTTCTTCGATTATTTCCTGGTATTTTCTCCTATCTATAAAAGGCCTCAGGAAACCTACATGCTGTATTCCATGCATTAAATAAAGACACCTACATATATATCACGGCAATAAAGAGGTTTCCTGAACATGCCACTTAATATTAATTGCTCCTTTCACTTTTCATGTATATTAGATTACTATTATGATTCTGTAACTAACTATGGAAAAAGGTATGTGAGTTTCCAAAGATTTAGATCAACTGTCAAATCATCATTAATATTTTTAAATGATTTGACTTTTTAAAAAATGTAAAAACACATTTATACATATTAATATTAGTTATTCCTTTTGTCATTTTTGAAGTTGGTTTTAGTTTTTATATTTTTTTCTGAATTAGGCTTGTGTTCAATGGATATAGATTGGGGATTTATACACTTATTTAAGACTATAGACCCGGTGCATGAAATTCGTGCACGGGTAGGGTCCCTAGGCCCGGCCAGCGATTAGGGCCAATCTGTTCAGCGACCAGTGGTGCAATTGGGGCACCCCTGCTGGCACCCGCCTTGGCTGGCCCCATCTCCCCCACTGCCTCCCTCTGCAGGGTGACTGTGGGGTGATTGGTGAAGTGATTGGGTGCCCCCATTAGCATCCACCTTGGCTGGCTTGGGGCCTGTGGGTTGGGGACAGCACCTGAGTTGAGCTTCTGCCCCTGATCATCAGTGCGTGTCATAGGGACCAGTCATTCCATTGATAGTTCCACTATTCAGTCGATTTGCATATTAGGTTTTTATTATATAGGATTATTAATTTCTTTTTTGAGACAGAGTTAGTAGTCCTTTTTCACATTGGAATCAATATGTAGCTTTCTTTTTATGTAGGCTTAGGTCATGTTTTTATTCATGAATTTTAAAAATTTGAATGTCTAGTTACTTTTTATTGCATATCAAATTATTTCAGGTTCTACCAATACTTGATCAGTGTATGAATTATATCTAAGTGTTGTTTTTTTAATAATTTGTAAAGTACAAGGATGAAAGTCTGTAATATAAGTGTTTTTATTACTCAATTAAACCTTTTATTTCTATGATGTTTGAGAAACTTCAAGTAAGCAAACCATGAAACAAATGGCTTTATTTGTCCTATCAAAGTTTAAAATACAAGAAAATGTAAAAATATTTTAACATGTGATTTTCCTTTAATCCCAAATAACGTGTCTACAGATGAGTTTTATGAGGTATGCTAAAATTTATATTATTATTTTTCTCTCATAAGCATTGTTTTCTAGTTTTTCTAGCATATCTGAATCACTTATTTTTTTTTTTTTATTAAAACAGAAAACTTTTTGTGTGTAAGTTAGATTTTCAATGAGATAAGCCCATGGATTTTTTGTATGATGAAGTACTTTAACAATAATTTTGCACAAAATCTGTCTGAGGTTCTCTATGTAGGATCAAGTTACTACTAATTGATTAATGCAACCAGACATAAATTGAGTTTCAAGCCTCTCTTACAGTATTTTGAATTCTATAGTGTTTAGAAAAATTGAGTATAGTAACAGTCAACAGCTTAACTATTAAACAACTCATGGATAGTATTTTTAGTGTTGTTTTTTAAAGAAAAAGTAAAGACAAGTGTTAACAGAGCTTTAACAATCTAATAACTTATCAAAGATATTAGGTTAATCCTTCACTTTCATTCAGAAAGTTTCTACTGAAAATATTAGGAGTTATATGAGTCTTTAATTCTAAATACTTCAGAAAGTTTACTTCTATTATAATTTTAATAAGATGAATCATCATTTCTGACTATATACACTAGATGATTGCCTAAAATTTTATGCTCTATTACCGAAAATTTGCACTGTATTTTTACTGTCTAAAATATAACAAAGTAATTAAATATCATTCTTGCAACAAAGGTGATTAGTAAACATGGTAACTCTTTAAAATGATAACATTAATAGCTTGTCAAAAACATTTGTAGGACACCTGATTTCAATTGAGATGGCCTACCTCCTCCCTAGTGCCAAAACATACTAGTTCCTGCCCATCAATTAGATTTTAGACTAGTGAAACAAATATAATGATAGTAGACTTTCAAAAAAATAAAGACAATTTTTAGAGCAGTTGTGGGTTTCCCGAAAGATTGAGAGCAAGGCACAGAGATTTTCCTGGCCTACACATGCACAGCCTCCTCCACGATCAATAGCCCCCACCAGGTTGGTCCATATGTTACAACTGATGAGCCACCCCTGCCACATCACCATCACCCAAAGTCCATCCTTTACTGTAGGGCCTGCTCTCGGTGTTCTGCATGATGTGGGTTTAGGCAAAGGTGTTTAGACGTATTTATCATTATAGAATCATACAGAGCATTTCACTGCTCTGAAAACTCTGCTCCACTTACTGACTGCCACCTCAAGCCCTGGCAATCGCTGATCGTTTTACTGTTTCCACACTTTTTCCTTTTTCTCCAGAATGTCAAGTAGTTAGAACCACAGAATATGGAGCCTTTCAAATTGGCTTGAGATCTGTAACTGCAAGCTCTGCAGTTGGCTGCACCATGTACACTTGCTTGAATCTCACAGCGTTAACTCCCTGTCTACTCCATAGTGAGGATTAGAAATGGATTAGATGAAGAAAAGCATGTAAAATACTTAGCTTATTTCTGTATTGCATATTTGTGATGGTGGTCTGCTAGAGATAAACTCTGCTTTCTTATGTCTCAAAAAGTCTTTATTTCACCTTTATTTTTTTATTTTTTAAGATATATTTTATTGATTTTTTACAGAGAGGAAGAGAAGGATAGAGAGTTAGAAACATTGATGAGAGAGAAGCACTGTTTAGCTGCTTCCTGCACACCTCCTACTGGGGATGTGCCTGCAACCAAGGTACATGCCCTTGACTGGAATCGAACCTGGGGCCTTTCAGTCCGCAGGTTGATGCTCTATTCACTGAGCAAAACCAGTTTCAGCTTATCTTTATTTTTTTTAAAAAAGAAATTACTAGGAATAGAATTTGAGGTTGATTTCTTTCCTTCAAAATTTAAACTAGTTGCACCACTGTTGTCTAGTTTGCATTGTTTCTGATATCTGTTATCTTCTGTCATTTATGTATTTTACTCTGTTTGTAATATTTTCTTTTCTCCTAGATAGCCTTAAGATGTTCTTTTAACACTAGTTTTATTTACTTATTTTTCTTTTTTTTTAATATTTGTTATTGAAAGTATTACATGGTCCTCCCTTTCCCCTGTTAACCTCTTCTAGCTCTCTCCCATCCTCCCTCTCTGCCAGGGCCTCACCACCTGCTTTGTCTGTGTCCATGGGTTATACATCCATGCAGACAAGTTCATTGGCTGATCTCTTCCCATCCACCCTCCTCTGCCTTTCTTTTGAGGTTCAACAGTCTGTTCAAATAACTAGTTTTAAATAATTTGATTAACTTTAGTGTAGTTTTCCTTCTGTTTCTTGTCCTTGAGACTTAGTAATCTTCTTCAACTGGGTGTCTAATTGTCATCAAACTTGGAAATTTTATTTCAAAAATTGTATTTACAGAAATACATTTTCTCCCTCCCCACTTCATTATCTTTTCCTGAGACACAACTATACATAGATTAAACTGATTAAGTTTGTCAAGAGCTCACTGGTACCCTGTTCTTTTCTTCCCCCAATCAATTATTTATCCCTGGGTTTTATTTTGGACACTTTCTATTGCTATGTCTTCAGGGACACCAATTTTCTCTTCTTTAATTTTAATGTGTCTTAAACCCATTCAGTGTAAATTTTCTAATCTCTAGAAGTTCAAAAAAAAATTTTATGTGTTACATGTCACTTCTTAAGTGCATGCTTTCCTCTATTTTTTTTTAAACATATGGAGTATAGTTCTAATACCTGTCTTGAATTTTTGTCTTCTTATTCTATTATCTGTGGCATTTCTGTTTCCATTTGTAATAATTCATTTTTTCTTATTACATAGCATGTTTTCTTGCTTCTCTAGTTGGCTGGTAATGTTTTATTGGATCTCTGATATTACTTTTTACATTGTGGTCGGCAAACTCATTAGTCAGTTGGCCAGCCCCAGAGGATTCTTTATTCTTTTAAGTATTTTTAATCTTTCTTCTGGAACACAATTTTATTTGGCAACAATTTGATCCTTTTGAGGCTTGTGTCTACACTTACATGCCCGCAGGTGTTTTAAGTCTTCCCACTCTGGCTGCTGGGAATATGAGGTCCTCCCCGCCCTGTGTGAGTCCAGGTCTTGGTTACTCTGCCTGGATGCTGGTAGTTTTCTCACATGTAGGCAGTAAGGCATATGTAGTTGAATACTTGAGAGAATTAATTTTCTCTCTGTGTGGATTTCTTCTCCCCAGTACTCTGCCATGTGTTAGCTTCCCTGACTTTTGATCTCTGTCTCCTCAACTCTGAAAGATTCCTAGGCTCTGTACAGCTCCTCCACCTTGCACTGAACTTGGAAAATTATTTTAGGCAGCAAGCAGGGGCAATTAAGAGTGCACATCTTGCTTGTTTTCCCATTGCCACGGATCACTGTCCTGCACTGCCCACGGTAAGTGTCTGATTGCTGTCGATTATGTTTGTCTAGAGTTATTTGCCAGTTGTGTAGTGTGGGTGGTCTGGTTCTTATTCCATTATGTCTGGAAGTGGAATTGCCCCCACTTGCTGCTAGAAGAATTTTACAAGTTCAGTGCATGGTGGAGGACCTGTACCGAGCCTAGGAATCTTTCAGAGTCGATGAGACAGAGATCAAGAGTCAGGGAAGCTAAAACAGGTATGCTAAGGCTGTGCAACTGCTTGCTATGATATGCACTGACCATCACGGGGCAGACACTCCAACCCATAGGTTAGCTTGCTGTTGGGGTCCAGCCTATTGGGACTGAGCAAGAGGGGCCAGACATGCCCTGAGCCCTCCCGCAGTCCCTCTGTGGCTGGCCAACTGTCTGCATCCCTTCCTGGCCCAATCGAGCACCAGTGGGGTGCCTTAGGCTGGCCTGTGCCCTCTCACAATCCAGGACCCCTTGGGGCCATGGTCGGCAAACCGAGGCTCTTGAGCCACATGTGGCTCTTTGGCCCCTGGAGTGTGGCTCTTCCACAAAATACCACGACATGGGTGAGTCTATTTTGAAGAAGTGGTGTTAGAAGAAGTTTAAGTTTATAAAATTTGGCTCTCAAAGAAATTTCAGTCATTGTACTGTTGATATTTGGCTCTGTTGACTGAGTTTGCCAACCACTGCCTTGGGGAATATTGGAGAGCCGGTTTCAGCCCAATCCTGCAGGCCAGGCCAAGGAACCCCACTGGTGCATGAATTCACTGGGCCTCTAGTATAACTAATAAGTAGCATAGCTGGATATCAAACTTATCATTTGGAGACTCTAGTAAGAACCCCCACTAATTTGAAAATGTTATGCTCCAAGGGTAGATTAAAAGAGAGAGAGAGAGAGAGAGAGAGAGAGAGAGAGAGAGAGAGAGAGAGAGAGAGAGAGAGAGAATGACAGAAAGAAAAACAACAAAAAATAAAAGGAAGAAAGGGTAGAATAAAATCAGAAAGAAAGAAAAAACAGGAAGAAAAAGGGAGGCAGAGAGGGAAGAAGGAAGAAGAGAGAGAGCATTTTAGAAATGAGATTAGAAATTTATAGAATTCAGAAATGCTCTGCAACTGTGCTAATCCCAAGAAGACCAGGTGACGTTGAACTCAACTCAGTTTTGCTTGGATTTGGAAAATGGTAATAGGAAAGCAAGTAGGAAAAGATGATATTAAAAAAATTGTAACAATTAACTGAATTGCAAATATGTGAGGAAAAACAGTCCAATGAAAGGGACGATGTCTATAGACCTAGGAGACAGTAAATCACTGCTGTCTAGTACTTGGGCCTATCCGGGCTATGGCAAGGCAGCAATGGTACCTGCTCTGTCTATGGGCCTAGGAGCTGAAGGCTACCATAGATGGCTACATGCCCTTAACGGTCTTTCAATTATGGTTGCTAAAGTTACGTGCTCTCATTCATTTCTTCATTTACTTATCCACCCCCTCTAGATTCTTGTTGCTTAAGGTACGGTTTTCTATGGGCCAGCAGTACGGCCATTCTATAGAGCTTTCTATTAATGCAGAAATGCAGGCCCTGTTCCAGAATGCTAGAAGGAGAAACGGCTTTTTAACAAGATGAGTCAGTAGGCATATTCAATGTTAGGGTCTGGAGAGGATGGTCTCTATCCATCCTCTTCACTAATGCACTCTCAGGGCCCAGTCCAGGTCCACACATAACTGATGCTCCTCACACTTTTTCTTTTAAAGAATAAATTGTGGTTATCATTAGTGCCACTTTTAGTCTGAAAAACAACCGTGGTTTCTCTCTCTTGACTACCTCAACTCATAGCTCTTTCCTGCTAAAATCCTACACAGTTATTAAAGGGGCATCTCAGTTGGTAGTACCTAATATGATGCCATATTTTTTGGCTATCTTTCCATGTGCATGTGCTACTGTATGGATGCCATCTCTCCAACTAAAGTGAAACCTTCCTGCTGGTAGGGGTTATTTACACTTCCTCCAACGTAGCCTGTTAAATAGGCTGTTGTATTCAGGGCTATCTATCACATGCATACTCAGGCAGGAGAGCTTATAGAGGCAAACTAAAAAGCATACTGCAGGGCAGAGCAATAAAGCATGAGCTTAAATGCTAAGCTGACCTGGGGTCAATTCTGACTTCCACTATTTCTTAGTGTTCAATGCATTAAGAATTTAAGCCTTCTGAGCTTTGGGTTCCTATCTTTAGAATGGAGATAATGGTAGATGTCAGAGGGCAAAATTTCCAAATTCATACACTTGCATAAAGCAGCAAAGGGCTACAACTCATAACGTCACTCCTATTCTTCCATCTTTGGAGCTTTCATTCCAAGACATGAAATAATAATGCAGGAAGGTATTAATACCCTGTAAGTCAGGGAGGAACATTAAATACTTTTGTTTTGGTTATGGGGAGGCAAGAAAGACTGGAATCTGCCATTTTGTCTGGTCACCTATTCTCATAGAGAGATTAAATGAATCATTTAGACAAGACTTCCTTCACTCTTACAGAGTTCATTTTCAAACTAATATACCTACCATTTTTCCTCATATGCTAGCCCTTTGTTTTATAAAAATGTATTTACAAAGGTTAAAGGTGGATGCTGTGGAGGTATAATATTAGCCACACAAATTTGATTCACTGGAAAGATGGCATTGTCAATAGAAAAATAGTAGAATTTGAAGTGAGCAAATTGCAAAAATAAGGACATGTCTCAAAATTTAAACATTTCAGTGTATTTTCCCCTCTTGAACATCAGTTAGTTAGAGACTCTTTGGGTAATTTCCTCTTTGAAATGTAAATGAATACTTGAAAGTGGAGCCTTATTCAGCCTTTCCACAATAACTTTTATCAGCTAATCAGAGCCACAACTCCTTAAGATGCACACAGCCACCTGGTGAGAAGACGGGGATTTAAAGGAAATGTGTGGGACCAGTGGGAGTACACTGTGTGCCTCAGCAGAAGCAACTCATTTGGGGCCGGCCGTTTATTGTGCAGGGACCTCCTTGCACTGCAGACTTTAGTATCCTCGCCTCCTGTTCTCAAGATGCCAGTGATGTTTCCCAGCCATTATGGCACCCAGGGCTCCTTCTGAGAACCACTGCTTGCCTCCCCAAGAGAAAACCAGTTCGGGGTCCTCTGAAAAGTGAGTTACCCTGCAAACATTTTTCTTCATTACATTCTTATTAGCCCATCCCTTGGCTGCATTAGCCTTGATGATGAAGACAACAGTTATTCTGGAGGCATGGTGCATGGAATTCATGCAAGAGCAGGCCTTCCTTCCCCACACTGCTGGTACCGGCTTCCCTCTGGCGCCTGCGACCAGGGCTTCATCCAGAAGATCATCCAGAAGGATGTCCAGTCTAATTAGCATAGTATGCTTTTATTATTATAGATTATTATTATTTCTGGGTTGTCCCTGCAGCAGCTAGTGCGCCGCTGAAATATCTCATCTACATGTGAACACCTGAGTGAAGATACAAATGAAATGCCTGTTCTGCTCTGAGCCTCGTTTCCTCCACTTCACTCAAGGCTGCTGGTTCTCCCCCAATGCCTTTCTTCCTGATGGCATTCCCGTGGCTGCTATTCACATACTCATCTTCTCACTTAAAGCCAAGAGGGAAAAGGATGGAGAGAGGAGGAAAAGCATTCCTTCACCACCTCATCTTCATGGTACGATACACGGTTGAAATCTCCTAACAGTTATTTCTCTTAAAGTTCGGGGTCTTCTGAAAAGTGGGTGAATTACCCTGCAAACATTTTTCTTCATTACATTCTTATTAGCCCATCCCTTGGTTGCATTTAATTCTGTCTAAATGGGTTTTTAAGTTACATTAACTTTGTACTTGGATAGCACTTAGAACTGATGAGAGTGGAATATTAAATGACTGAGCTTATCAGAATATATTGCAGAGTTTTTCAAAGTGTGTTTTGTAAACCACTAGTTCCAGGACTGTGTTAACAGGCACTACCTAGAAAGTGATTCAGTGGTCAAGTAAGTGGAGATGGCTGGACTGAACAAATGACTTGAGTGTGTGGCCTTATAGAGCCTTTACTGTGTGCCTGTGGTCGGATCTCAGCGCAGTGGTGAGGAATGAATTCAGGATTTCCTAAATGGATTTGATCATGGAGTCCACATTCCCACCAATTACTGGAGCTATAAACAAGGAACAAAGGGTTCTAGTCTTCATGCCACTTGTGTGTTACGAGCCGCTGAGTCAGTGTCAGTGGCTGGCGACTCCATGAATGAGTGGCACCTACAGTGTCCGGTCCTCAGAGACCCAGCTCAGCTCCTTAGACTCATGCCTGTGGCTGCTTCCAGGGAATCAAGTCATGTCGTATTGGAGAACTTCCTGTTTGCCTGCTGCCTGCTGTGTTTTTCCAACATTATTATCTTTTCCACAGAACCTGCCTCCTCATGATGTGCCGAAAGCAGACTGCTTAGGTTCTGTCACTTTTGCCTCCAGCGATGCTTCGGGCTTAATTTGCTGTAGGGCCCACATGTATCGTATATCTTTCCGGTGACCCAGGTATCCACAAGCCCTCCTCCAACACTGTGTTTCAGATGAGTCCTTTTCACACTGGCCTCCTTTCCTGCCCATTGTTGCTACGCACATACGGGAAGTGGGAGCGTGAGGCTGCGGATTATTTGGTCTCTAATGACCCATTTGGCTCTCAGTGATCTTTCCTAATTCTCCCCTTGCTGCCCTTCTGAGTCTCAGCTTCTTCTTTTTTAAATATATACTAGAGGCCCGTGGCAGGAAGATCCCTGCAATAGGCTTCCTGCTGCGGTTCCCTCCCTTCTCCCCACCTGCCTGCCTCCCTCCCTTCTCCCTGGCCTGCCTGCTTCCCACAGAAATTTCACCCACTGGCTGTCCCATGCATGCCCCCACTGGGGATCAAGCTCTCACCCCCAGCATGTGCTTTCGACAGAAAATCGGGCCATGACCTTCTGGCTCATAGGTCTAAGCTCAACCACTGAACCACACTGGCCGGCCTGAGTCTCAGTTTCTGTTGATATCTTGATTTCATGTCACTTAAACTGTGGGAAGGTAGAATTTCTGGGTTGTTGATTTGGCCCTCACGCAGGCACTGTGCGGTGGTGACATCTACGGTATATGGGGCAAGGTGAAAGGTCCTCTCTGTGAGCGCTCCATCAGAGGAGCAGGACCACTGGGAGGCCTATGCACCGAGGGCCCTCCCTGCTCAGAGATGAGCCTCCCATGGTGTGGGGAGCTGGGCAGTGTCTGCAAAGCTGCTGTCTGCCTCAGCCGCTGCCTGCCAGTGGGCAGAGCAGGACCTCAGGGGGCAGAGCTCTTGGGAAGCGGAGGGTGGCAAGGGTGGGCGGCTCTCACACCTCCAGCCCCCGTGTGGATGTGGGTGCCCTGTGGTCCTCACATCTCCAGCCCCAGCATGGGCGTGGGTGCCCTGCAGGAACCGCAGGTCTCCATCAGGAACAGAGTCCCAGAGGAGGAGGTGAGGGGCAGGAGCGCTGGGGAGCGGAGCGGACGCTGTGCAGGGTGCTCAGCGGAGGGGCAGCTGCAGGTGAGAACCCCGTGCAGAGCCCCAGCCTCTCTACTCGGAACAGCACAGCTGCTGCTACCCTGTCTCCTGAGGACCACAGAGCCCTCTGTGCGCAGCCTCACTGGAGACTCACCTGGAAGGAACTGGGAGAAGTCCTTAAGAGCCAGCTCAACACTGAGGCCTGCAGTGTCCCCCCACACAGGGCTGTGTGCCAGCTTGGGTGCGGGTCCCGCCAGGCCGGCCCTTCCTGAAAATAATGCAAGAAAAATAATGTGGTACTTTTCATTTACCAAAATGGCAAAGAAAATGACATTTTCAATCTTACTTGGGAAATGAGGAATTTCCCCTTTTATTATTATCATCTTTAACGCTTAGTTTTTTAAGCTCTACTCACTAAGATTTTCTCATCTCTTCTTCAAAAATCCATTTTTCCCTTAGAATTTTACACTAATAATTGTGTGTTCTTAGATCACCATGGCTTTACCTATGTGGGGCTCGTGTGATTTTAACTTTGTTAATTTTATAATTTAGGAATATACCGATATTCTTTTCTAATTAGTCTCTACGGCTCTTCAAAGAGTTATTTTATCTCAGATAACATCAAATAAATTATCTTACAATTTTATTTGCTTTATAGTTCTTTAAAGGCTACAAGGACATCATTTGTGAATAGATGATCAAATGTTAGAATTTCTCTTTGTATTCAAAAGTCCTGCTAAACTAAAATTGTATTTGAAGTTCAAATTATTTCAGTGTCCTGCTTTAGGACTAACCCTGAGAGGTGGTCTAGGAAAGAATGGTCACGATAACATATTTCTTCCATTTCTCTTTTGGCTGTCAAGAAAAGTGTTCTGGTTGATGTGGTAGAAGAACAAGCACTGTAAGAAAGAAATTGTGGTTTTCTGTCCTACTTGGCAGAGGAGGTCTTGGAACTATAAAAACCAAGACACAGACAAGGAGATGAAAAAAACTTGACAATAAGAAAACTAAAATGGGATGAAAATAACCACCTGTGGTAAAATAAAATAAAATAAAATAAAATAAATAAATAAATAAATCACTCCTCCAAGAGAAACATTTCCAGATGTTAATAATAAGGGTAAATCTACTGCCATATTTTACTGGTTGAAGAGGACTTTGTTTTGAGCATAATGACACTAATCCTATCTAATAAATAGGGAATATGCAAATTGACCGTCACACCATCCCAAAGGTGGTGGTGCCCATAGCCACAAGAGAGCCCATAGCCACAAAGGTGGTGATCCCCTTAGCCTCGTCAGAGTCCCCAGTCCTTTCAGCCCCATGGGGGGCGTGGTAGGTGCATGGTGCAGCTGAACCCGCCCTCAGCCCCACAGCCGCCCAGGGCTGGCCTGAGGTGCAGGCAAGTCTCAGATGGCAGCTGCCTATCTTCCCTGGGCCACCCAAGGCTCAAGTAACCAGGGCTGCCCAAGGCTTGCAATGCTGGCAGTGGCAGCAGCAGAGGTGTGATGGGGCCATTGCCTTCCCCTGATCGCTGGGTTGCCTCCTGCCCTGAGGGCTCCTGGACTGTGAGAGGAGGCAGGCCAGGCTGAGGGAACACCCCCTCCAGTGCATGAAATTTCATGTCCCAGGCTTCTAGTAGATAATAAAATCTATTAGTTTGTATAATTATTTTAAATAATGTTAATAATTTATCAAAAGGTACTGCACTGTAAGTATTCAATAAATCAAAACCTTCTTATTAATAAGTAATTTTAATACAAACTCAGTAAATATTCTATATTGCTAAAATCATTTCCATACAAACTAGAGGCCCAGTGCACCAATTGCACATGGGTGGGGTCTGGCTGGCTCACCCTGATGGGGGCCCATCAGGACAAGCCAGTGAGTGGCAGCGGCTGTGGGCAGCTGGCATCTGGCCTCACAGATTGGAGTGTTGGGGGACACTTGGGGACCGGGCCGGAGGGGCAGCTGCAGGTGAGAACCCTGTGCAGAGCCCCAGCCTCTCTACCTGGAACAGCACAGCTGCTGCTACCCTGTCTCCTGAGGTGCAGAGAGCCCTCTGTGCGCAGCCTCACTGGAAACTCACCTGGGATTATCAGAGGGGAGGGGGCAGCAGAAGGCTGAGCGAAGCCTGGATCAGGCTAGTTGGCTGCCATAGTGTGCATCATAGCCACTGGTCCTTCTGGTCATTCCACCATTCCAGTTCCTGCCCAGGAACTAAAAATGGTAAGATGGGGGTAAACATTTTTTTAAAATATCATTTTTTCTTCTCCTAATTACTTTAAAGGACACTGCTATTTAAATACACACAACATACACTGCCTAACAGATTATAACAGTTGTACAACTGTTTTAAAAGTTGTACAACTTTTAAAAATAATAGTACAAAGAAGAGAGTATATAAATGGAATGATACCATTATAAAATTATTATATTTTACATGAAGTGTAACAATATTATAATTAGTTAATAGTGCATATTATGATCTGAAGAACCCAAAATTTTCATGATAAACCTCCTAGCAAGTGTCATTCACATATTTATTCTTATACTAGAGGCCTGGTGCATGGGGTGGGAAGTGGGGGGGGGTGTCCCTCAGCCCAACCTGCATCGTCTCCAATCTGAGACCACTCGAGGGATGTCTGACTGCCCATTTAGGCCCAGACAGTCAGACATCTCTCTCACAATCCAGGACTGCTGGCTCACAACCGCTCGCCTGCCTGCCTGATTGCTACTACACTAACCACTTCGGCCTACCAGCCTGATCACCTCCTAACCACTATCCTGCCATCCTGAAAGATGCCTAACTGCTCCTCTGCAGGCCTGATTGCCCCTAACTGCCCTCCCCTATTGGCCTGGCCACCCCTGCACAAACCTCCCCTGCAGGCTTGGTTTCACCCAATTGTTTTCCCCTGAAGGCCTGGTTGCCCCCAACTGCCCTCCCCTGCTGGCCATCTTGTTTCCACCTGGGGGCAGCCATCTTTAACCATATTGGGGCAGCCATCTTGTGTGTTGAAGTGATGATCAATTTGCATATTACCTCTTTATTAGATAGGATCTTTATTCAATGCCAACCAAGGTCTCTCAGTAAAAGCAGCTTTATACAGTATAAAAATAATTTGAAGCTCTTTGTTAATGATCTGACATGAAACAAGTATAAAACTTAATTCATTTTATATCCCCAAGTATTATGTCTTAAAGCTGAACATTTGATGATTTCTAGCATTAATGAGTCCCATAATTTGTAGGTCTGTGGGGTTAGTTGTGACCTTCCCCTAGCAAAGCTTGTGTGACTTGTATTTGCTTTGCCTCTGATATTTTGGGCCAATTGTTATTTATTCCATGCGTATTTTTGTATCAAGGCCACAAAATCCCCCAAAGAATATTCTAAATGCAAATAGTTAATGGCATATATTGATCGTTAGTATAAGTAACTATACTAATACAGAGATGCAGCTCTGTAGCAGTAAACAGACTTTGAAAGGAGTCTACCTTCCCACACCATGTCCTCTGACCCCCTCCACCAAGCCCTCTGACAACTCTACTCTACAAATTACAGTCCTCAAGTCGCTCCATCTAGTTGATGACTTTCTCTACACATTAATTAATATTATATTGTTACATCATAATATAACTTCATTGTTTTATAATCAACAGCAAGTGACTGTGGTGATTTTGGAGGAAATAAAGACTAATGACAGCACATAATTATTTGTTTCTTAGAGAAGTCTCTAGCTTCAATCGTTCCATTTTATTTTAACAGAAAGATAAACTAGATGATGATCTTGCAGGTTTTTCTCTTGGCAAAGGTTGTCTTCCCCTGAAGCTTTTATCTCTGGATCAGATTTTGAGTAGGAACTAGATATATGGATGCATGAGCCAAAATAAAAAGCATAAAGTTATAAAATAAGAGGATATTCAAACTGTTTTTATTTAGATAAGACAACAAAAACAGAGTTTATCAAGAAACGTGAGCCTGGAGTCTGCACTCTGGTCTGCATGATTTAGCCTGGGACCTCAGAGCTTCATTTGGTACCATCTTTTGTTTCTCAGTCTGCTCTGCCTGGTCTTGGTTTCTCCTTACTTCTTATCATCAACTGTGGTTTAGCTCATTCATTCCAAGTCCCAGTCCAGACTCTATCACCCAGATGGAGAATTTTATGGTCCAAGTACATCTCTAAGCAAATGAGTAATTGGTTTAAAGGCTGGCATTTGTATGGAATGCACTTAATGCGATGTCAATAAAGGCGCCAGTGGCATATAGTTTATCCTGGAGTTTAGTCTTATCTTTATTGATGAAGTACATGAAAACATTAAATAGAATGCTTAAATCTTCAGCTCTCATAAGGAAGGATTACAAAGACAGGAATAGAATTTAAAGTTAATTATCTAAATTCAAAAAAAAAAGGTGCACTTTAAAATGAAAGAAAATTCCATACAGAAATTTTAAGTAACGTCACACACTCTGATCAAAAAGGAAATAACAGGCCCAAAATGGAGGCACTTGTGCTAAGCTCACATTACTGAACCAAGACTTAAAATCGAGGCTAATTACAGTGTTACTTCCCCCCAGGAGGGAATTCAAACAGCTCACCTGGCCGGAGGGACAGAGCCGTCCCCAATGGCGGCTCCTGGCCTGGAACCATTTCTCTGTGCCAGTCAGGCATGCCACCACTTTGGGAAAAGGACGGCACCGGTGGTGTTCGATCTTCTGGTTTTGTTTATCTAGCTGCCATTAATCCTTATGTGGTCGTGCCACACCCTGAGCAAGAAGCCTGAAACGTGGGGGTAGGGCTGTCTTCAGGGGTAAAGTCTTGCCATAGAGATGGGGTGGGCTTACGTAGAGCTAAGCGCAGAGGCTCAGGCCCGGAGTCCCATTGACACTAGAGAAGAACTGGATCTCGTCCGGATGAGAGAAGCCCGGAGGGCTTCCCACAGGGGCTGGAGGTGAGATTCTGAGGAAGCATCTCTGGGATGTTAATCACAGAAGCAGGCAAGTTCAGGGACTGGCAGCATTACAATGAGGTTGGAGAAAAAGAATAGGGATCTCGGAGGAAGCTTTGCTTTTAGCCACATTTTGAAAATCTACACTAATAAAAGAGTAAGATGCAAATTGACCATACCTTTGTGACACCCACCAGCCAATCAGGAGTGAGTATTCAAATTAACCCAACAAATATGGTGGGTTAATTTTCGTACACAGGCGCCAAGCAGCCGGGGGTGGGGTGGGATGCTTGCATAGTGGCCATGTTGACAATGCAGGCATTCTGCACTGTCCCAGCCACTCCAGGCCTCTGGGTAGCATCAGAAGGCAGAAAGGCAGCTCTGGCCAGAGCAAAGGCGGTGGCAGCAGCCAGGGGAAGGAAGGCTCATGCTTGCATGAATCTTTGTTCATCTGGCCTCTTGTCATGTTATAAAATCTAACCCTTCAAGGTCTTCCTTAGCTGTCGAAGGAATCTGGAAGTTACCAGATTGATCATAGGATAAACTGAAAGTCATCTTACCATGGAAATTGGCTGATCAAGGTAGTTTTTAAAACAATGAAATGGAGCAAAGCACAAGAAATGAAGTTGGGAAACAAGGTGAAATGGGTGCCAGGTGATGAGAAAACAGACAGCTGCTGGGTGAACACTCGGCAGGGAAACCACTGTGGGCCCCAACCAGGAATGCCACTCCTGGAGGGAACGGGATGCTGGTCCTCCTCAGCACGGCGCCCCAGGCTGTGCTTCTGCGTCAACCTCTGTGGAAAACAGCTTTGACTGAGCATCGAATGCCCACACCTCTTTGAAATGTCATTTCACAGCCTTTTGGAACATCTGCAGACCCTCCAAAAACCCAATCTGTTTCTTGTTTCCTATTCAACGTTAGGAAAACTTGTTTTTCAATTTTTCTGCTGCAGGAAGAACTTCTAAGGGATAAAGCTTTAGAGGTTTTACTCCCTTTTCCTCTAACCCAAGTCTTGTCTGTGCACTCTTCCTCGCCCTCTGAGTGTGAGTGTGGTGTGTGCGGGAGGAAGGGGTGAAGCACGGCATTTGGGAATGCTCATTGTCCCACATTGGCGGAGTGTCCTTGCAATCAGTGCTGGCCGGAGCGGCTCTTGCTGTGAACCACAGGCTTTGCATGACCTTAAAAAAGCTCTCAGCCACAAGTTGGATGCTTTTGGCAGCGTTACAATCGTAGCACCACCGGCAGGGAGAGCTTTGCTTCCCTGCTCACTCTGGCTGGGAGGGGAATGCTGGGTGTCGGGAGGCACGGAGAAGGCTGCCCAGCGCCTCGCACCCTGCCTGGCCCCTGGGCCTCCCCCCGGATCCCAGGTAAGACCGCAGGAGCCGGAGCAGGGTCAGCCAGTCCCTCCTAGAGAGGTCGGGAAGTGGGGTGCAGGGGGGTCCAGGGCAGATTGCCTCACCTTCCAGAGCCCCAGGCCTGTCTCAGCCCATAGGGCTCTAATTCAACCCAATAAATTGGTGAAAATGTGCTTTTATGTTTTATTATTATGCATATCTCTGTATATCACTTTGCAACATGCTCTTCTATAGATTATTAAAAACATGAAAACAGCAACAGAATGTTTGTTTTTTACAAATCTGTGGCTAGCCATTAATGTTATTCTTTCATATTCATAAATTATAAAATCTTATAGCAACCTATTGCTGAAAAATGAAATATCATATAAAGTTTAGTTTTCAATATTAATATTTTAAAATATTACAAATGGATAAAATGTCAGACAGCATAAGGCAGTGAACTGAAAAACTATAGGGAAAACACTTTCCTATAATATGGCATTAGTCTCTAAATATAAAGCTCAATGTCACAAATTTGGGTTCTTAAAATTTTTTTATATCACAAATTGTGTTTCCACTTAGATGTCAGAAACTGAGCTGGAAAAGATAAAAGTAAGAGCAGCTGAGCATTTTGAAAATGATAAAAGTAATATTTCTTGGTTGAAGGAAGGTAAGTCCTCTTGCTGTTGATTTTCTCCGAATGTGGAAGTTGTGCTTTTGTTTATAAGAGACCGTGTGGGAGACGGAATGAGTGCAGGGCGATTAAAACAATGTCTGTGCTTCCGCTTTTTTTAAGTTTTCTCCTCGGGCTGGGTGGCGTGTGAAGGTGTTTAGCACTGAGGAGCTTTTGTTCCCTCTGCCGCAGTAAACAGTGTTTTGCTGGGAGAGAATATGCATTTTCAGCTCAGATTATCTGTGAGGTTCTGGTTGTGCTGTAGGTTTCTCCTTTAGCCAAGGAGACTACATCATTGAGGACAAGTATTTTCTAAGTAATAATCACAGCAAGGAGGGCTGCTGTAGGAAGTGATGTCTGCAAATAGCATCGCCATTCACTGCAATTAAAGGGCCGCCTCCCCGGGGAGAGCGGCCGCGGCACCGTGTGCGTGAGGCGCTGCTGGAAATACACACACAGATCAATGCGTTCTCCTAGGACAGTGCGACTTCGTGCGCTTTTGAAAACACGTATAAGCTCGTGATTATTTACTAGAAGGTTTCGTTTTGTCCTCTTTTCATTTTACGAACATCTTAACGTTTCTTAAAGTAAACTGACTTGATATTTTATTGAAATAGGTGTATTTTTTGCATTATTTCATAAATGTATTCAATCGTAAAGTAACAGCTCTTAAGTAGTTGCCATTCCTCAAAATTGTATTCTCAGATCATGGGAGGAGACTTTAACATACACGTCAAGGAAGTTCTACAACATCAAAACAATAATAGTAATAGCATGGCCCTCATTGCAAATGTGTGCTGATAGTATGCTGAGTCATCACAACAGCCTGTACAATAGTAATTATTCCTAATTTTCAGAGGAGAAAACAGAATCACAAAGGGCTGAAGTAACTGGCTAAGATGGCAAGATTGTAAACGTGACAGAGCTGAATTCGATCCCAGAGAGTGTGACTCCACAGCATCTGAGTTTAACCACGACCTTACACAATGTTTCAAAGAAAAGATGTTAAATTACTTGCAGGGCGTGACCTGCCCCATGCCCCACTAATCTCAATTAGTAGATGGAGCTCCTCTCTGCTAGAGATTCTGTTTCAGGATAAAAGTTGATGCAGACATGAAGTATTCTCAGAATCATTTCCTTCAAAAAGCCACAGGCAGTAAAATTCTCTGGCTTCTCTTTATTATGATATTTTTAAATAGAACACTTAAAAAAACAGCACTGTGAAATGAAAAACTGAACTTGGATCAAAGATTTCCTTTTGCATTTCCTGTGAACTCCAAACCCATGAAGACAAAGGTGTTGGGCACTACTATTGGCAGTGATGTTTACATTATTTATTTTTGCTATAATTATTCCACTTTACAGTCTCATATAGAAACAGTGGTGGAATTGATAGACCAGTCGATTGTTTACTGAAGTACTTTCTTTTTTAAAAATTGTGTTCACTAAGTCTGTCTCAGCATTAAGTTTTTGTGATCTGTAAAAGCTAATTCCCCGGTGACCTGCCTTATCCCTTTGGACCCTTCCTTTAAGCTACATTCAAATTATGTTTAACATATTTCATAAAAGGACATTGAACCAGATTCTAGATGTTTATTAAAGTAAATTGACTTGATATTTTATTGAAATAGGTGTGTCTTTTACATTATTTCATGAGTGTATTCAATCGTAAAGAAACAGCTCCTAAGTACAATAGTTGTCATTCCTCAAAATTGTATTATCAGGTCATGGGAGACTTTAACAAATATGTCAAGGAACTTCTACAACACCAAAACAATAACAGTAATAACTCGCCCGCATTGCCAATGTGTGCTGATGTTATGCTGAGTCATGACAACAACCTGTGCAACAGTAACATCTTCATAGGGAATCATCTGGAGAATGAGCTAGTATTCAAACATAAATCTCTCTTTTTAATGTTAAGAAAAAGTATACGTGTTGTCTTATTTATTTTTAAAGGCAAACTGGCGCATTGGAAAGAGTAGAGCAATAGAAGCTAGGCAGGTGTGGTTTTCAAATCTCAGCTCAGCTGCTTGCTAACGGGCTGTGACTGGCGTTTTGCTGAGCCTCTGGCAGCTCAGAGTCCTCAGCAAGGCCTGGTGACACCTGTTTGTGTGATTGTGGAGATGAGATTTCATTATTTCTGTGTGTCCCCTCTTTAAAGCATAATTCAAAATAATATAGTTATATTTTTTGAGATCCTCATTCACATTTGGAGCAATTATTAATAGTAAGAGTCCTCTGTATTTTTATAGTATTTTATATAAATTTCATCATTTAGTCCCTAGAACAGCTTGATATGCAGTAACATTGTTCCCATTTTATAGTTTCAGAAAGACTTTGGATGTTCCTCAAATTTGGCAAACTGAATCTGGAACCCAGGTCTTCCAGCTCCAAATTATATTCTTTTCCTTAAACTACTCTGTCACATTGATTTTTCTAATGGTTATTAATCAACTTCCCCACCCTCAAAAAAAAAGTATATAAAATAGATGGCTTAAATTTGTTCCAATGGTTTTCACGAATGACGAAAGTAGTTGCTTCTCATGTCACAATGTGAGTGAGATGAGAAGCAACTACTTTCCTCCCTCTGCAACTCTAGCTGAGCACTCCCATGGTTAAATGTAGAGAACCATAGCAACGCCTCGCTGACGAGAGGCGAAGTAAAAACACCCACTGGAGGAACCCAGTGCGGACCTCAGGGTGTGCATCACCATCATGGCCAACCTGGATGCTAATGTCCTTTATAATATTTCAGATATTCACCCCATTTATCCAATGCGACTCAGCATTGTGAGCCACATGTTCCTGGAGCTGAGGCACGAGAGGGCAGGAAGAAAGGAGAAAGAACAGTCCTGCCCTGGAGAAGTTTACTATCTTATTGGCTTGCTTTTGCCTGAAAGGCAAGGCGCTGACTGCCTTCCACCTTGCATCGGCTGGGTCATGGGGGCGATGGCCTCAGCAAGGGCGCCAGAGAGCTGGTTACAGCACACCCAGAGCTATTATCCACAATTAGGGCGAATAGTGTTTGAGAAACACGCCGCAGACCCAAAATGCACTCACCTCCAGGTAATTGCATCCTGTTTCACAGTCTATCAAGGCATCAGGCGGTCCTCCATCGCTGTGAGTCACGCTGCCTTTAAACTCTAGATGATCAGGCTTTAGATCTATCACATTCCTACGTCCCAATTTAAGGAACTCAGGAGCCCAGGGATAAATGCTTAAGAAGCAAGACAGGTAACTCTGAAGTCAGATGTCCAAGGATCATGCTCAGAGAAAAACCTGTTTTAAGACAACCAGAGAAACAAAGTGTGGTTTTGAAAGATGGAGCAGGCAAGATGAGCTATCTTGTGCAATTTGGACCGAGGTGGTCTAAAGGCCAGTCTTGAAGGTGGTGCCCATCTATTTGCACAGGTGGCCGGAGGAGTGCTGGGAGCAGAGTCATCAGAGGCCATCTGCCTGCTTTGTGCTCCGGTCAGGGCGCCCTGGCCACTCTTCCTGTAGTTAACACAGAATCAGAGGGACAACAGACTGGCACAGCAAGGGCAGGACCCGGGGCTGAACTGAAGCATGCTGAGGGCATATGAATCCCTAACTAGTCTGCAGAATGGCTGGGGCAGGCAGAGGCCAGGCTAGGCAGCAGGCATGGTGATGGCTACGACAGAAACCAATTCAGGAACCCCAAGTGAGGAAACATGTCCTGGATAAAAGTCATAACAAGGAGAGGAGAAAAATAGGCCCAAATGTGAAAAACGTTATGAAGGGAAAATTGATATAACGGAGAAATTGGGGGGAAATTACAGGTGGAATAAGATGGCATGTAATGCCCCATTAAGCCAGGGAGCATTCTGGGTAAGCATTTCAGTGCCTACTGCTTCCTCCATTCGATACGGAAGAGAAGCATCAGGCAGGATGGAGCCTTGAAATTGTTGCTATTTGTAGTTTAAAATCGCAGCGTCGCCAGTGCTTGAACTGCACATAATTTCTTACAGTGTCTCCTGATTTTTTCAGGAGAAACTGGAAATCTGAAATTCCATGTGAAACCTCCTAACTTCTGAAGGTTAAGAAAATAATAACAACAATAAGAAAGCACCTTGCAGAACAAATTACGCCAAGTTCTGTGACTATTTCAGCCCATTGGCTACCAATTTGTAAGAATTTGTATCCCTAAACAAAACCTATTACAATTTTCCCCAAACCAGTTTTCCATAAAAATTGCTTCATATGTGCACACGCACATATACATGCACACAAATACTCACATATTTATAGGTATGTGCAAAGTCAGTTCTTTAAAAAATATGACATTACGACTGCTGAAATGAAGCTGTTTTCCTGAAATTACCTGGTCTTGTTTCAACAAGGCATTCTCTTCTGGTTGTAGTGAGCAGAGGGAAGAACAAAAATAGCCCAGTTACAAGCGTGCCCTCCATGCTTTATCATCTTCTCATCAGGTGCTGACTTCCCAATAACTGCCGGAGCAGGTGGGCCTTCGTGGGAAAATTCGTATTTCTGGAAGAGGTGTGATTTTAAAAAGAGGAGATGAGGGCAATGAACAAGTTTTTCTCTCATCTTCCAAGAAATGCCAGGAAGAAAGACACGTGGATGTTGAAAATTGTGTAGTCATTTTGAACTAAGTACAGGTAGTCATATGGTGACTAGAGTCTTTGGTGATTTCAAGATCATTATTTAAATACACTCTTGAGGAAACTCGATACATTTATTTAGTATTAAGATAGAGAAGTTGGGTCACCAATGACTTGGCATCTTGAATATATTGGTTATCATTTAATCAGAGTTAACACATATTAGGAATTGATGTAACAAGATACTGGAAAACAGCATAGAGCTTCCAAAAGCCATGTCCTAAAAATTCTCTTCTTAATAAAATGCAAAACTTCAAATCATATTACAAGAATCTCATCTCATTTCTGACCATTGTTTGCCAATGAGATGGAGAAAGTGAGAATCCTACTTCTATTGATATTCATAAATTCACTGAACTTCCATAATTCTAAGTGAACGAAAGCCCCCTTCCTTTGATCAAACATAATTTCAGATTATAAGCATTAAAACAATCTAAAATATATATTTTATTCAATTTAGCAACTATTTGATGAGGCTCCTCTTGAGCCCACAGACAACATGTTAGGCAAAGAAACAAAGGTGTCAAACAATGAAAATGCCATTTCTTCCTTTAAGGAACTCATTTACTTAAGTGTTTTATAATAATGACTAAGTATCAACCCAGGCTAATTCTTTCACTCAGGTACTTCTCATTTTTAAAAGGGCTCCTTTTTTTGACCAGCTTAAATATGAAGCCTCATTTATGTTTATTTCCACAAACAGCATAGCTTGAGATTCCTATTCTTACGAAACAGGATAATTAGCTCTTATTTCATTAGTCTTCATTAACTTGTGAAAATGTGTTACCTAATACCCAAAATACAGGTGAGGAAAAAGTAACAGCCAAAGAGAACGTTGGTTTTTGTTTAAACATAATTAGAAGGAGAAGCTAGATGGGAAAATGTGCCTTTGCAAATCATATAAATAAGTAAAATGAGAGCAAGATGCTTTTACAGGAGTCGTTTTCTGGAAGCTTTGGAACAGGCTGATGTGCTGGAGCATTGGGAACTCTCCTTTAGAATTAGTGATTAAGAAAGTTAAGAGAAAGATTTGACGTGAGAGTTAAATCACAAGAAGAAGCCAGCTGTGCGAAAATCTGCAAAGAACATTCCAGCAGGGAGAAGAGCTTGTATGCACACAGAGTGGCTCAGGATCCAGAATGGCTGAGTGGAAAAGAAGGAAGGAAGGGAAGGGGTACTGAAAAGGAGGGAGGGAAGGAGGGAGAAAGGGACAGAAAAGAAAGTGATGGAGAAAGGCGGGGAGCTAAAGGAAGGTGCTTAAGTTGGCAATAATGTTGGCCTGCCTTGCTGGCCTCAATCAGGAATTTGGATATTTTTTCCTTCATAATTGGAGCCACTGGAGATTCTAAGAAAGGGAATTTGAGCAATCACTTATATTGTATGAGCTAAAGAGTATACGGAGCCCTAGCTGGTTTGGGTCCATGGATAGAGCATCGGCCTGCAGACTGAAGGGTCCTGGGTTCAATTCTAGTCAAGGGCACATGCCTGGGTTGCAGGCTCCATCCCCAGTAAAGGGTGTGCAAGATGCAGCTGATCTCTCATCATTGATGTTTCTATCTCTCTCTCCCTCTACCTTCCTCTCTGAAATCAATAAAATAAAATTTTTAAAGAGTACACAGAAATAAAATAGAAGATACTGCAGTTGAATAAGCAAAAGGTGATAATTGAAGTAGGATAAAATTGTGAAAGTGAAACGGAGGAAATAGGTTTGGGGATCTAGTTCAGAGGGAAAGGTAACTGAACTGGCTGGTGCAGCAATTTGTGGCAACACAAGGAAATGAGTCAAGGCTGACCACTGGCTTGAGGCACTGCCTGATGGCGATGCTCAGTGGAGGGGATGGGAACACTGGCTGGAGGGAGAGACTCAGACCTGGGGAGTCAGAGTAAGATGAAATGCCTCTGAGGCATCCCACACAAAGATATCAACTAAGCAGAAGGATGTGTGAAATCAGTTGTTGACAAGGAAAATCTGCTCGAGATTTTACTTCAACATGAAGATTGAGAAAGCATTTGCTGATAGAGTAAAGGCAATGAAAATAAATTTCACATAGAAGGAATGGGACAGACAAAAACACGTCATGTTTCAAAAAGTGAATGAAAACAAGAGTGGCTGGAGCATCTTGACCCAAAGCAAGGCTGGCATTCGGAGAGTGTGGGGAGCTTGCCAGGAAGAGAGCCAAGAATCATTCATAGACTTAGGTCAGCATTTTGGATTCCAATAAACACTTTCCCCTGGAAATGCTACTGAAGATATATTTTACATTGCAGTAAAATATATTCTACTACGTTTTATTTTCAAAAGAATGTAAGGCTAAGGGCTATCAAAGGATAATACACTAATATCAAAATGTAATAATTATAAAACAAAGTTTTAATAGTTTGTATTAGGTTCTGAAGAACAAAATCAATAGAGATAGAGGACTATCTCTATTGATAGATAGTTGATAGATTATAGATATATACATGATAGATAGATAGAGATAGATAGATAGATAGATAGATAGATAGATAGATAGATAGATAATAGGAGACTTATTATGAGCTACTGGCTTATACATTTATGGAGCCTGAGAAGTGCCACAGTGTGCCGTCTGCAAACTGGAAGCTCAAGAAACCAGCCGTCTGCTTCCAGGCAAGCCCGGCTCAGGAGAGCCAATGCCGTAAGTCTTGCTTCAAGCAAGACATTCAAACAACAGGAGTGCCAATGGCCGAGGGCAGGAGACCATGGATGTCTTAGTTCAAGTGGAGGGAGCAAATTTGTCCTTCCTCTATCTTTTTGTTCTATTTAACCCCTAACAGATTGGATGATGCCCATCCACACTGGAGAAAGTGATTTTTTAAAAAATCAGACTGCCAATTTAAATACTAATATATTCCTGAAACACCCTCATGGACACAGTCAGAAATAAAGTTTTTGCCAGCGACCTGGGTAGCCTTTATTCTAGTCAAGATGACACATAAAATTAGTCTTCACCTAGTTCTTGAGAGGAAAGCAACAGGTGCTGATTCTAGCGAAATTAATGAAAAGCGGATTGTCTGGAGACTTGGAAGTGGCTCACAGGCAAGAAGCAGAACTCGGTCCAGCGGGGCTCCAAATAGCAAGACAACAAATGTGCTCAGGTCTCCACTCCTGGAACAAATTAGCTCCGCATACTTTTCTCTTCTCTTATCCTTATAGTCAAGACTCCAAATGCCAAAGAAGAAGGCTTACTAGCTTTGGCCATTGGTCCTGAGTGGACCGCCAGGGAGCCTTGGCCGGCAGCTCCCCAGGCCACACGGAGGACAAGAGGTGCTTCTCCAGCGGGAATTTGGGCTCTGGCACCAGATGTAGGGAGAACAGACGTGTGGCCCCCAAGGAATGTCTACTCTGAGAGCCAGCATTCCTGACCCGTTGTCAGTGCTCTTCTCCTGAGGGGCGTTCTCTTAGGAGCGGGGCAGGCCTTGCGGATGGAGTGCCGGACATTCCAGGAAGGGGCGTTCTTAGCCTCAACGCATTGCCCTTTTGCTGAAGTTCAAATGTCAGAATCACTATGACTCTCTGATAACTTCATTTTATGTTTGGAAAGTTCAGTAAAATAGGAGATTCTCTGTGTTCTCATAGGTCAACAAATTAAAGTCCAGAGGCCCAGTCTAAAGCTGACAATTACAATGTCTTTCTAACCGAGTCTATAAAGCAGTAAGTTCATTTCTTGTAAAATGATGACATTGATCCCAATGCAGTGGAAGGCCAAGAAGATGCCTTGTCAGCCCTGAGACCGTGGCAGCAGGAATTAATCAGTGCAAGTCCCACAAGTTGTTAACAGCAGATTTAAAGACTCCCTTCCATGGATGATAGAGCAGTGCATCAAATCCAGAATGGCCTTAGCTCCCGTTGTTAATTGCAGTTTTATGAACTCAGAGTGAGGAACCTGGAGAATGGGAACCGGTTTCTCCTCTTCCAAACGGGAGAAGAAAACTATAAAGAATGAGAAACTTCAAGAGACTTGCTCCTTTTAAGAGGGGGTTTCAGTGGACTAATTCATTTGCCTGTGTGTCACAACAGCTGTTGGTGTGATACACTTAATCAACATGAGTGTGGTGAGAGAAAAAAGCCCCTTATGTTCTATGCCTCAGGAATAAGGACATTCCATTTCTTGTAAATTCTACAGAGATACTTTAATTTTATGTGATGATGGCCCATTTCTTTCAGCTTAGGAGCAGCGTTTAGAGGGAATATACTCTCTAATAAAATGCACCTACACTAGGTGTTCACCAGACCATTAGTTAAAAGAGGGAATGTGAACAGAGCAAATGAAGACATCCCTCTGCGGGCATGAATCATCTGAGCCATTTGAGCCATTATTTAAGCCTGTCGAAAAGCAAATGTGCGGCAAAGACAAAAAGCAAGGGCAATGACAGTGGCTCTGCCAGAGGGTGACTTCAAGGAAAAATAGAGGGGACGCTCACAGAGGTGCAGTCTTAAACAAGACGTCAGGATTCTTCTTCTTTAGTTGAATTTTCTCACCAACATGGATTTGAAAAGAAATAGCTACACTAAGAAGGTAAGGAAGATGCTTTGTGATGTCTAATCTCAAACAACAGACACAAGGAGAGAAAAATCTGCATTTTCCCTCTTCTTCCACTCACAATTTTCTTTTCTGTTTTATATTTAGAATATTCAGCATTATAGATAGGAAATCATATTTCTACCAGTCACCAAAAGATATAAGTGAGTACCCTGAATATAATTTTCATGAAAATATAAAAAAGTTTATATAAATATACTCTTCAGGAGAATTAAAAAGTACATTAAGACCACAATTAATAAAAGAAAACATTCCACTCTATACATGTCTTAAAACTAACTTCTTGGACTAATATATAAACATTCATATTGATATGGTAAACCATTCATAATATAGGAAGCATTTGTTTTACAAAATGATATAAAATCAGGTAAACCAAGTCAGCAAATGTTTGGACTTTGCAAGGCACAGACTTACACAGCGATGTGCTGTGACTGCCATGCCCGAGGGACTTGTGATTAGTTGGGAAACAAATAACAGCAACTCATCCTGTTGCCGTACAAGGCAGACAAGAGCAAGCTCCCCAGCTGTATTGAAGTACAGTAGAATGCACACAACCAGTTTGGATGGAATTGTTTTCAGTATAAATCTCACACATCAAACCATATGGGTACATCCAATTCCTTAGATAGATGCAGATTTCTTTCAAGATTAAAACAGAGCTTGTTGGTTTGTTTTATTTTTAATGAATTTGGTGGATTTGGGCTAACACTACTATGCTAAGGAGTCACTTGAAAACAGCAGGAATCATTTAAAAATATTAACTTAGATTTCTCACATATCTTAAAAGATCTTTTATTTAAATATTGTTTAAAATGAAAAAAAAGAAACATATATCATAAAAGATAGACATCTTAATAGATAGGAAGGACTTCACTTTTCCAAGGGAAATGTTTAAGTAAATAATTTTATTTTTAATAAAGAGGGAAAATTGCACTAAAGACAAACAAAAGGTAATAATACTTGGAGGCACAGTGTGCTTATCGCACTGAACACTTTGGAGCATCTGAATTCAGTAAAATGTTAACACTTTACTATCTGCAGGCCAATGCCCATTAGTTAAGGAGCCCCGGGGCCTCTAAGCTCCAGATGAAGCGAGCGAGGCAGAGCTCTGTCACGCGCTCTGAGAGAAGCATGTGCTCCGCTTCAGGTTCACTTAAGGAAGTCAGTCTCATTTTGGTCTTTCCTGGATATAACGAGCAAAAATGATCTTTTTGGAAACCAATCATTTTGGAGACCAAACTAATAATGCTAATTAGGAATCGATTTCAACTTTCAAAAACACTGAACAGGAAAAAGCCACATGGTTAAATATGCATATTTAAAACACATGCATGTATTATATGTATAACTATGTTGCTGGAATAAAATATTTTATTCAATCCTTCCTTCTGGCCCTCCAATTTATTAATTATCTCTTATTTGTAAGATAACATAATTTCTACAAATTCAGAGAAATTGAGAATTTAGTTGGGCTATAAATCATAACTAGAGCTTCAGTAGGCAGTATCATTACAACTGATGAAACATGATGATGAAAACTGCAGACTGCGAAGCCTGGGGTCTTCAGAACACAGCAGTTATATTTGGAGGCAGAGTAAGAAATAAACCTTGCCGAGACCGGTTTGGCTCAGTGGATAGAGCATTGGCCTGCGGACTGAAAGGTCCCAGGTTTGATTCCAGTTAAGGGCATGTACCTTGGTTGTGGGCACATCCCCAGTGAGGGGTGTATGCAAGAGACAGCTGATGGATGATTCTCTCTCATCGATGTTTCTAACTCTCTATCCCTCTTTCTTCCTCTCTGTAAAAAATCAATAAAAATATATTAAAATAAATAAATAAACCTTGCCTATGCTACAAATGGCTTTTAAAGCTGGGCCAAATGTCCTAGGAGCAAGGGACGCCATCAGACACATCCGAGGTCAGCTTTGTGCTTCAGCAAACATTTGTGATTTGAGAATCTTTATGAAGATGAACTGGGAGGGTAAAATGGAGGTGAGGGGGCACAGAGTGTCTAATTAGAAGCTTTTTGCATGCACAGATGAGAAATAGTGATTTCTGAACTGGGATAATGGTGGCAGGGCAGTGGAAACAAAGATGCTGGCGCCCAAGACGGTGTTGACCCAAGGCCTTGACCATGGGCTGGACATTAAGGGGTAAGAGAGAGAAGGAGTTGCCAGGGATTAAAGAAAGTCTCTGGACTGTAGCAGACAGTGTGTGTGTGTGTGTGTGTGTGTGTGTGTGTGTGTGTCCTTATGTAAGTAACCTGTTTACTTTAGAAAATTTAAAAATGTAGATGGAAAACTTATTCCAAATCCCCACACTTGGAGATAGCCACTGTACATATTTTCTTTTCCGTTTCATACTTATGTATCAAAGTGTGTGTGTATATTTTTATTTACACATGCGTGATTTAATAATTTTAACAAAATCTGTTTATGCAATATATGTATTTAATAATGTGTTTCCCATACTCATATGAATGCAAATACCTTTTCTGAGTAATGAATATAGATTTATAGCATTATTTTAATTTTTGTGCACATAGTATTCCACTATTAAAGTGATAAGATATATGTAGCCCATTTCCTATTTTGGATATTCATATTTAGATTATTTCAAATGTTTTGCTTTTAAATCTCAGAGAAATGAGATTGTCGTTTCCTTATAAGCAGACTAACCAAAAGCACAAAGGCACTGGTGTCCTCAGACCTCACTGTGGGCTCTCAGGCCATAGTTTATGATGGATTGCACACCAGGGCTTCATTTTCATAAAGGTCACATGCAGAAGCCTTATCGTGCTAGTTCTACAGATGCAGAAAGTAAAGCTCAGAGAAGTTGAAATAATTGGGTTCAAGTCAATGGGTAATAGACAACAGCGCTAGGTCTCCAGTCAGGTATCCTGTAAACTGTCACTTCACTGAGACTTCCAGGCTTGCTGTGATCTGTAGCGATTACCCCTCAGCCTCGACTCCAGCTTTCCCAGGCATATTTAAGTAAACAGGCTCTTTGGATCTGAAACCCAGTGCATTTTTATCAGAAACTCTGCTTTGAAATAGAAGGCAGATAACCAATAACCCCTAATCTGTACTCATTTGGCAATTATAATTAAAGGAGACAGGCAGAATTTTGGGAAGTCATGCAGATGACGCCTCTTTAAACCTGTTATTCACTTAGTTGGATTCTCTAAACAGTGTCTTCAGCTTAGTCATGGAGAGTTGAAAGAGAAAGAGGACAGAGTTATGACATATGGCAAAGACTCAAAAGCCAATTTATCTACAGATTGTAGTGATCAAATAGTTCAGAATGAATTGCAATTTTGTAATATTACTACATTCATATTCAAGAGATAAAAGTTGCTCCCATGCAATCCAGTCATTTAAGACACAGTGAGTTATAAGGATTAATCATTTTAATATCTTCCCCATGAAGTTGGCTAACTACACAAAAAACAAAGTGGATGGAGGGGGGAGTGGAAATATTATTTTGTTTGCTGATCTTTGTGAAACAAGCCCTTGAAAATAAAACATAATATATCAAAGTGTGGGTGTGGGGATAATTCCAGGGGCCGAGTGAAACTATGATCAGATTAAGAAACAGCAATATATTTTTGCATGGCTAATAAACAGATCAAAAACCTGCAAACCTAAGGATATTTGGATGCAAACTCTAAGTTTAATTTTCCCATATCCCTATCTGGTCAGACCATCTCTCCAGCAAGAAAATTATATTATACACAGCCTTGTTTTCCAGTGTTCAGCAAGTAGCACCCACTGTCATCCTCAGATGTGACCTTGATTGTCATTGTTATATTTAGAACTTTAAAAAAAATGTATCCCCTTAAATCTTTAAATAGTAGGATTTAGCAAAGAATAAGGACACTCAGTAAAAGCTTTTCTAAAAGCCAGAAACAACATCTTTCAAAAAGCCACTATAGATATTACATCCACTGTATTTTTCAATCATGAATTAAATTCATTTATCCTTTGATGATCAGAAGACTTTGAGTTTATAATAATATTTTAATTAAAATTATAAAGCTATATTTAGGTAATCAAATTATGCTTTACAAATTTCCCCTCAAAAGGAAAATAACAATAAAAATGCTTAAGGAAGGAGTTTAAGAAACTAATTAAAATATTTCCCACTCTCCAAGAAGAAATTTAGTGCAATTCAAAAATTTCTGATTGCATAAATATACCATTGCTCCATAAGGCATCCAGACCTGTGGAATATTAAGCATTCATATTTCTGCCTAACCAATTGAAACTAAGAGATTATATGAATGTGGCTGAATTTGGCAATAGTAATAAGGGAGACTAAGTAGATAACTTTGGATTTAAACAGATATATAGTTTAATTACAGCTTTCTAGTGGATTAAATATCAAATATCGAAACTGCTCATTTTCACCGAGCCCTCCAGGCTTGCTGTGGTTTGTAGCAATTATCCCGCAGCTCTACTCCAGCTTCCCCAGCATATTTAAGTAAACAGGCTCCTGGGTTCTTTTGCATTGTTTTTATAAGTATTCATTTTATAATAACTAACTAGAGGCCTGGTGCACAAAATTCCTGCAGGAGTAGGCCTTTGCAGCCCCAGCTGTCTCTGCTGCCCTCGCAGCCCCGGCTTCATCTGGAAGGTCGTCCAGTCTATTCTGCTGTTTAGCTGTTTGTCAATTTGAATCTTACACTTTATTATTATATAGAGGCCCAGTGCATGAAATTCATGCACTCAAGTGGGTTCCTCAGCCTGGCCTGATGTCCTTTTGCAGTCCAGGAGCCTTTGGGGAATGTCTGACTCACAGCAGATAGTCAGACATCCTTAGCACTGCTGCAGAGGCGGGAGAGGCTACCACCATGCTGCTGTGCTTGCCAGCCATGAACCCAGCTCAGGACATGGCTGAGCGATGCTCCCCCTGCAGGAGCACCCTGATCACCAGGGGGCAGCTCCTGCATTGAGCGTCTGCCCCCTGGTGGTCAGTGCGCATCATAGCGACTGGTCGTTTTGCCTTCAGTCGATTTGCATATAGCCTTTTATTATATAGGATTACCCAGAGTCAGGCAAAAGAACTTGAACATTAAAATTGTCCAAAATAAACTTCAACAAGCAGAGAATTGTGGTTACATATAAATGTATTTGTTCTCTCTTTTATTTTATTTTATTTTTAAAATTTCTTTATTTATTAAGGTATTGCATATGTTTCCTTATTCCCCCATTACTCTCCACCCCCCCCCCATTCATGCCCTCACCCCCCTGTTGTCTGTGTTCATTGGTTAGGCTTATAAGCAGGCACACAAGTCCTTTGGTTGATCTCTCTTCCTTCCCCCCACCCTCCCCTAACTTCCCTCTGAGGTTTGACAGTCTGATCAATGCTTCTCTGTCTCTGGTTCTGTTTTTGTTAATCGGTTTATGTTGTTCATTATATTCCATAAATGAGTGAGAACATGTGATATTTATCTTTCACTGAATGGCGTATTTTGCTTAGTATAATGCTCTCCAGTTCCATCCATGCTGTTGCAAATGGTAAACAAGGTTTCTATCATTTCAGAAAAACCTTTTGATAAGAAATAATATATACCCAGTTAACCAATCAACCAACATTAGCAAAGCCATAATACACTAATGGCAGGGGAGGGAGGATATTGGATCAGATCCTGGCATTAGACTGGACCAGAGAGGCAGATCACTCCGTACTGATTAGCTTGTGAACATAGTTACTCTAAGGGCAATGGGGAAACACTGAATGGCATTAGCCCAGAGAAGCTGCTGTTGGGATCTGCGGTAGTGGAAGGGAGAGGAGAGCATGTGGTGGTGAAAAGCAGGTAGGAGGGCTTGCAGTACCTGGAGGAAGACTTAAAAGGGTGGCAGTGTGAATGAGAGCTATCCTGAGTGTGCATTGAAAATCGGAATGGTCAGGAATTCCTGGCACATTGGGGAAGGCAGTGGTCAGCAAACCATGGCTCGTGAGCCACATGCGGCTCTTTGGCCCCTTTAGTGTGTCTCTTCCACAAAATACCACGTGCAGGCTCACACGTACAGTGTGATTGAAACTTCAGGGCCCATGCGCAGAAGTCGGTTTTCCGCCTGGGCGAGTCTATTTTGAAGAAGTGGCGTTAGAACACTCAAGAAGCCACATGTGGCTCGCGAGCCGCGCTTTGCCGACCACTGGGGTAAGGGACACAGGAGACAGAGACTCCACACACAGCACCCAGCCTGCTGGAAAATGATTAAGCTCTTTGCTCAATTAAAAACACAGGTATTAAGCTGTATGCTCCACCTGGTATGAGTTAAAAGTAACTGATTAGAAAACGCATGTTAATGGATTCAAAGTGTTAGAAGTGACAGGTTCTGGACACTGGATCTGAGGACTTTGGTTGACTAAAGTGAGGACTTCGGTTGACTAAAGTTGACATATTTTCGGGAGGCAGTAGTCAATAGGGAGAAAGTATCACGTGTTGAGTTTGTTTCAGTATAGGGAGAAAATCAGCTGCAGATTTGGGAGAAAAATGAAGCACAGCATTTCACTGAGTTTACAGCACCTCATGTTTTACACTGTCACCTCCTTGGGGGCGTATGGGACAAGGGAATCTCAGTTTAGTAGAAAGTGTGAACAACTCATTCATTTAATTTCCCCTTTTGTACAGCAGAGGAATGCTTTCCCCTTCCCCAGCAGAAATGCTGCTGCTCCGGTGGATTATAAGATGTAAAACAGTTAGAATTCCGTTGATGCCTCCCAAAGGTTGATCCGCACATTAGACACAATCTTAAGTGGGGCCCAAAGAAGCTGTGAGGTTTTCAGGTCAGTGTGGGTTCTGTTTTACACAGAGTTTTGCTTTTTCGTTTCCATGAAGATGAAGGAAAACAATGAGCAAGTGTAGGAACAAGGAGGAAATAAAGTAGGGGGCCTGGATTTATATTAAACCCTGTTCAGTTTTATGAAATAAAGCCTTATATTGACAACAAAGAAAACAATTTTTGTGTATGCTTCTTTTTAAATGTTTCATTTCTTTTTCAGTCACAGCTGACATACAATACTATGTTAGTCTCAGGTGTACAAGATAGTGATTAGACATTTACGCACATTACAGAGCACAGAAATCATCCCGGCACCACACACAGTCATGACAGTAACATTGACTACATGCCCTGTGCTCTACCTCACATCCCCTGGCTGTTTCACACCTGGCAATGTGTACTTCTCAATCCCTCACCTCTCTCACCCATCCTCCCAGCTTCCCTCCCATCTGGAAACTACACATTTGTTCTCTGAATCTATTACTTTGTTTCTGTTTTATTTATTTAATTTCTTTTTGAGATTCCACACATAAGTGAAATCATATGGTATTTGTCTTTCTCTATCTGATTTATTTTACTTAGTATAATATTCTCTAGGTCCATCTATGTAGTTGCAAATGGCAAGATTTCATTCTTTTTTAAAGCTAATATTCCATTGTATATATGTATACTTTTTAAAATATTTTATTTTCAATTACAGTTGACATTGAATATAGTATTACTTTCAGGTGTACAGCAGAGTAATTAGACATTTATGTAGCTTATGAAATAATATCTTATAGATCTAGATCCCCTCTGGCATCATACATTAGTTAATACAATATTACTGAATATACTCCCTAAGCTGTACTTCATATCCCTGTGACTATTTTGTGACTACCAATTTGTACTTCCTTTTTAAATTATTATTATTGATTTTAGAGAGTAATGGAGAGGGAGAAATAGAAACATCAATGATGAGAGAGAAGCATGGATCAGTTGCCTTCTTTACATGCCCTACTGGGACTCGAGCCCGCAACCCAGGCACGTGCCCTTGACTGAATCGAATCTGGCTGGGCCCTTCAGTCCACAGCTGGATGCTCTATCCACTGAACCAAACCAGCTAGGGCCCAATTTGAACTTCTTAATCCTTTCACCTTTTTCACCCAACTCCATTCTCATCTGGCAACCATCAATTTTTTCTCTGATATATGAATTAGTTTCTGATTTATTTATTTTGTGTTTTAGATTCCACAGGTGAGTGAAATATTATGGTATCTGTCTGTCCATGTCTCTCTTATTTGACTTAGCATAAAAACCTCTAGGTTCATCCATGTTGTTGTGAATGGTAAGATTTAATTCTTTTTTTATGACCCAGTAATATTCCATTGTACATATGTACTACAATTTCTTTATCCAATCATCTATCACTGAACATTTAGGATGTGTCCATATCTAGGCTATCCTATCTAATAAAAGAGTAATATGCAAATTGACTGTACATCCACTACATCCACAAGCCACACCCACCAGCCAATCAGGAGTGAGTATGCAAATTAACCCAACCAAGATGGCTGTGGCCACAGAGCAAGCAGGAGGCTTGGGTTTTCCAGGAAATGGAGGAAGCCAAACTTCCCACACACCCTAGCCAGCCCAGGCCTCCACTCAAGGCTACAAAGTTTCAATTATAAAAGATAAATAAATTCCAGACACCATGGCCTCTCCTTGGGTCACTGGGGGGCGTGGCTGACCTGAAAACCACCACAGGCCCTTCACCCAGGCCGCTCCATGCCCCAAGGGAACCCCCACCCTGATCTAGGACACCCTTTAGGGCAAACCAGCGGACCTCCACTAGTGCACCAATCCTCTATCCTATCTAATAAAAAAGTAATATGCAAATTGACCATTACTCCAATACACAAGATAGCTGCCCCCATGTGGACATAAGATGGCTGTCACAAGATGGTCATCTGGGGAGAGCAGTTGGGAGGGATCAGGCCTACAAGGGAGGGCAGTTGTGGGTGATCAGGCCAGCAGAGATAGGCATTTGGGAGTGACCAGGCCTGCAATGGATGGCAGTTGGGGGTGATGAAGCCTGCAGGGGAGGACAGTTAGGGGTGACCAGGCTGGCAAAGGAGAGAAGTTGGGTGTGACTGGGCCTGCATGGGAGAGCAGTTACGGTTGACCAGGCCTGCAGGAGGAGGGGGGGACAGTTAGGGCCAAAGAGGCTGGCTGGGGATAGGTCAGGGGGCAATCAGGATGGCAGGCAGGCGAGTAGTTGGGAACCAGCAGTCCTGGATTGTGAGAGGAATGTCCAACTGCCTGTTTAGGCCTGATCCAGGATCGGGCAGTTGGAATCCCTTAAGGGGCCCCAGATTGGAGAGGGTGGGCTGAGGGACACGTCACCCTCATTCCCATACACGAATTTCATGCGCCTGGCCTCTAATTGTAAATAATGCTGCAATGAATGTAAGGGTGCATACATCTTTTTGAATTAGTGTTTTGAATTTCATTGGATAAATACTCAAAATGGGATTTCTAGATCATAATTTTTAGGGTTTTTGTTTTGTTTTGTTTTGTTTTTGAGGAACTTTTTTAATGCTGCACCAATTTGAAATCCCATCAACAGGGTATGAGGGTTCCTTTTTCTCCACATCTTCACCAATACTTGTTGCTTATTGATGATAGCCATTCTCCAGTGTGATGATAGCCATTCTCTCATTGTGGTTTTCATTTGCATTTCTCTGATAATTAGTGAGATTCAGCATCTTTTTGTATGTCCATTGGCCATTTGTATGTCTTCTTTGGAGCAATGTCTACTCAGATCCTCTGGCCATTTTAAATTGCATTGTTTGGGGTATTTTTGGTGTTAAGTTGTAAGAGTTCTTTATAAATTTTGAATATTAACTCCTTATCTGATTTAGCATTGGCAAATATCTTCTTCTAATTGGTATGTTGATGGCTTCATTTGTTATGCAACATTATTTAGTTTGATATAGTCTAATTTGTTTATGTTTTCTTTTGTTTTCCTTGCCTAAGGAGATATATTAGAAAAAATAATACTAATTGAAATGTCAGAGAGCTTATGTTGTGTGTTTTGCTCTTTTTCCCCTAGAATTTTTAGGGTTTGGGGCCTTACATTTAAGTCTTTAATCCATTTTAAGTTTAAGTTTGTATATGGTATAAAAATGTGGTCTGGATTCATTTGTTGTATGTATCTGTCTAGTTTTCCCAACATCATTTATTTAATAGGCTGTCTTAACCCCATTGTATGTTCTTGCCTCCTTTGTCATAGATTAATTGACCATATAGGCATGGGTTTATTTCTGAGCTCTTTCTTCTGTTCCATTGATATATGTCTCTGTTTTTATGCCAGAACCATTCTCTTTTGATTATTATAATCTTGTAGTATAGTTTGGTATCAATAAGTATGATACCTCCAACTTTGTTGTTCTTTCTCAAGATTGCTTTCACTATTTGGGATCTTTTCTGGTTCCATATAAATTTTAAGATTATTTGTTCTAGTTCTCATTGATATCTTGATAGGAATTGCATTAAATCTGTAGATTGCTTTGGGTAATATGGACATTTTAATGATGTTAATTCTTTTTATCCCTGAGCAAGATACATGCTTCCATTTATTTATATCTTCTTCATTTCTTTTTTCAATGTCTTATACTTTTTCAAGTACATGTCTTGTATCTCCTTGTTTAAATGTATGCCTAGGTATTTTTAATGAGATTTTTTTAAAGTTATCTTTCTGATTGTTTGCTATTTGTGTTAAAAAATTCAACCAATTTCTGAACATTAAATTGTATCCTGCTACTTTACTGAATTCATTTTTAGTTCTAATACTTTTTGGTGAAATCTTTAGAGGTATCATGTGATCAGAAAATGATAATGCTTTTACCTTTTCCTTTCAAATTTAAATGTTTTTTTATTTCTTCTTGTCTGATTGCTGAGGCTAGGACTTCCAGTACCATTTTGAATAAAAGTGATGAAAGCAGCCATCCTTGTCTCTTCCTTATCTTAAGAAAGACACTTTTAGTTTGTGCCCAGTTGGAATGATATTAGCTGTTGGTTCTTTCATACATTGTTTTTGTGATGTTATGTTCCCCTTATTCTGATTTTTTATGATAAATTGGTGCTGGATTTGATCAAATTAGTTTTCTACTTCTATTGAAATGATCATTTCCTTTTTATCCTTCATTTTGCTTATGTGGTATATCACATTAATTGATTTGTGGATTTAAACCAACCTTGCATTCCCTGAGTAAATTTGACTTGGTCATGGTGTATAATCTTAATATATTGTTTAATTCAGTTTGCTAATATTTTTTGAGGATTTTTGCATATTTGTTCAGCAGGAATAGCAAAATGCAACATAACCATTGTGGATCAAAATATATAGCACTTTACATATTTTTATTGTTGGATGTATGCCATTGAGAATAATGCAATCAAGTACCAAATTTTTGGAGCCACTCTGACCTGCATTTAAATTAGGATTCGCTACTAATTAAAAATTGGTCTTAGTCAAATCACTTAACATCATTGAGCTCTGATTACCAAAGCTACAAATCAAACATAATAAAGGCTGCTGCAGCAGACACAATTGATTGCCTACCCATCATCTATTCTTTTCTTCATAGTGAATCTCAATTTACATCAGAAATCCATCTGTTTCAGTGCAGCCATGTGTTCCCAGGAAGACTGGCTCTATCATCAGTCCCAGGAGTGGGAAGAATTCTGATTGATTTAACTCAATTCTAGTGGTCCCACTGCCATTTCCAGTGTTCAATGTAGACAATAGTTTGTGAAATAATTCAGGACAATGCAACAAGAGAGTTGTCTGCTAGGAGCTTTCAGTAAAGGTGTTTGTTTTGTTTTACTTTGGGGGAAGGTGGGTTGGTTTCTTTTGGTTTGGTTTGGTTTGGTGTTTTGTGTGTGTGTGTGTGTGTGTGTGTGTGTGTGTGTGTGTGTGTGTGTTTTTGTTTTGTTGTGTGTGTGTGTGTGTGTGTGTGTGTGTGTGTTTGTGGGTGTTTTTGTTTTGTTTTGTGTGTGTGTGTATTTTTTGTTTTGTTTTTGTTTTGGTGTGTGTGTGTGTGTGTGTGTGTGTGTGTGTGTGTGTGTGTGTGTTGGTTTCTAAGAGAGTTTACAAGAAAATGTTCTTTCCTCTTTTGGATATTGTCAAGTATTTATGTAATGCCTGATAGTGGGGAAGCCATCATATTATTACAAAGGGAAGCAGATTGATAACAAAGCCACATAACTAACCTAAAACAACTCAGAAAAATGTCTATTTTATAACTATTGTTGAGTCATTGATTTGATCAATCCTGTAGTCATCCTACCTCTGAAATTAATAAGTGAGAAATAAATTACCTTATTTTTTAAGCCAGTTTGGATTTTGTTAATTGAAACTGAAACTATTTTGCAGAATGAGTAATAACAAGTGAAAAGTACTGGACACCAAATAATAGCGATTATTATTAATTTACCTTTTTCTCATAGTCACTTTTTCATTTTCTTTATCTCTTTACCTGACCATTTGAAACTATCAGGAAACGTGTTTTTTTTTTTTTTATTTCTTTCTATATTTTTCTACATACCTATAGCAGTGCCTGTCAACAGTAAGTGTTCATAAACATTATCAAATAGAAACACATTTGAATCTAAGCCTTTTCATACACTGTAAGGTCTGTAATGACCTAGAGTGACCAAATTTTATTAGCAAAGAAAAAGAATGTTTTAAAATTAATAGTATAAGCAAAATAATTGTGATTTTCATTTTAAAGAATGATACTTTTTTCATTTGAAAGGAAAAAATATATTTCTATTAACTGAGTTTTACATGCTGGGCAAAATAATTTTGAAAAACTGACATTTTTAAAACACTAAGAAAAAGAAACTAAGATGAGGGGGAAAAATCTTAAAAGATGACAATATCTTTGTAAGATCAAACCGTGTCCTTAATAAAAATTGATAAATATTTTGACAAATAAATTTTAAAAATGCATTCAACTGTTGACTAAAGTACCATCCTTAAGCTTACATGCAAATTTCTGAGTGGGTGCTTAAGCCTTGTATGTTTATATGCTCCCTCTTTCATTAAATAATTTTGCTCTTTCTCTGTCTCCATAAGTCTCTTTGGAGCTCAATATGTAATACAAAATTTTAAAAAAGTGATGTGATAGGAACTGACACAATTATTTTTTACCAATTAGCAAATGTGACCAGACTCATAAAAACTTTTTTTCAGCCGAGACCGGTTTGGCTCAATGGATAGAGCGTCGGCTTGGGGACTGAGAGGTCCCGGGTTCGATTCCGGTCAAGGGCATGTACCTTGGTTGCGGGCATATCCCCGGTAGGGGGTGTGCAGGAGGCAGCTGATTGATGACTCTCTCTCATTGATGTTTTTAGCTCTCTATCTCTCTCCCTTCCTCTCTGTACCAAATCAATAAAAATATATATATATAAAAAAAACAACTTTTTTTCAATAAGGCCAGATACCTATTTATCTTTTTTATGTTTAGTTTAAGATTCTTGAATGAATATTAATCCTGTCTAATAAGGAGGGAGTATGCTAATTGACTGCCGCGCCCTCAAAGATGGTGCTGTCTACAGCCAATAAGGAGGGAATATGAAATTGACTGCCCTGCTCTCAAAGCTAGCACACCCACAGCCACAAGATAGCAGTGCCCAGTTCCCCCAGCCATTGCCACACACATACCTCTGGAGTCCCCGTCTCTGCACCCCCAATACTCCCCATGGCTGCCCCAAGGCACAAGCAAGCCTTGAATGGAGTCTGCCCAGCCACACAGGGCCACCCGAGGCTCAGGTAACTAAGGCTGGCCAAGGCTTGTACTGCCCGCAGTGGCAGCACAGAGGTGTGATGGAGCATTGCCTTCCCCTGATTGCCAGGTTGCCTCCTGCCCCTGAGGGCTCCCTAATTGTGAGAGGGGGCAGACCGGGCTGAACGACTCCCCCTCCAGTGCATGAATTTTCATGCGCCAGCCTCTAATGTTATATATATATTTTTAAAAATCATGTTACTGTAAAGTTGAATGTTATCTTGAAAAGAGAAACTTGAAGAAAAGGAGGAGACTTACAAATACTCTTATTAGGGACAAAAACCAGGTTAATACCATTTTATATCACTGTAGCAGAGAAATGTATGTGTTGTTTTTTTCACTAATCAATAACTAATATTATATCATAATAGTAGTTTTGAAAACAATGATGTTTTTATGAGAATAACAGAAATCATGATTATTTTTGACATTGTTATCATTGCTGATATCTCAAGGTATTGCTTATTCTGCCGAAACCGGTTTGGCTCGGTGGTAGAGCATCAGTCTGCGGACTGAAAGGTCCCAGGTTCGATTCCAGTCAAGGGCATGTACTTTGGTTGTGGGCACATCCCCGGTAGGGGGTGTGCAGGAGGCAGCTGGTCGATGTTTCTCTCTCATCGACGTTTCTGGCTCTCTATCTCTCTCCCTTCCTCTCTGTAAAAAATCAATAAAATATATTTTTTTAAAAGATATGTTTATTCTTATCTCATCATCAGTTATTCAATGTCTTGGTATTATTTAATTTATTGATAAATATGAACATATAACAATTTTAAAAATATGGTTTCCTTATGATCCTATAAATTTAATTTTATGCATTTAAAATGCTATTTTGAGAAGCGATCCATAGGCTTCACAGGTTTCTGGTGAAGCACCCTTGACCTAAGGAACAGATGGGCAGAACATTTCCAGAAATAGAACAACAAGGTGCAGGGGCCTGGGTGGCTACCACCGAACCCTGCCTCTGCCATCATGTAACATGCTACTTATTTCATGCCAAACAACAAAAATTAAAGTCTGCGATTGCATTACCAAAAAAAGTTCTTTAGTTCTTTCAAAAAAAAAAAAAAGCCTACATGTTTAATAATCAATTTTACATGTTTTTCTTTTGAGACCATTTTATTTTATTTTTTTTTTTTAGTTAAATGTATTTGGTATACAATATTGTGATAGTTTCATGTATACAAGATAGTGATCTAACATTTTTAAACCTTGCATTATGACCATAAATATTCTAAACTTACTTCAAAAAAGTTGATTATGTAGAATTTATATCCACCAAAGTAATTCTACTTTCAAAAAAGTTAAAACAGAAGTGCTATGACAAAATTTAAATCCGTTGTATAATCAAGGAAAGATGTTCTTTTCTTTATTTGAAAAATTATAGATGGATAGATGTGTATAGAAATGTATGCATGATATGTACTTATATCATCAAGTACATAGTTTTAAATATTTGTACATTATTAAATAAACATTTGATAGGCTATTATACTGAAAATGAATTTTGGTAATTTGTTAAATTCTTAGATGCTTTAAACAGGTTATTGCTCAAAGAAAAAAATTCATCCCAATATAAAATTTTAATTGTAAAAAAATTAAAATACATACAGATACAAAATACTCTCATAAAAAATAAAAAAAAAACAAGTTGAGACAACCAAGATGGCATTGTAAGTAAATCCCAGTACTCACCACCTCCCAGAACTACATCAAAATTACAACTGAAATACAGAACAGCCATCATTCAGAACCGCTTGAAAACTGCCTGAATGGAAGTCCTATAACTAGAGAAGTAAAGAAGGCACACTGAGACTGTTGGAGAGGCGAGTTGCAGAACAGGCTGCTCTGACATCCATGTATGGCATGTTTTTAATTGGGAGGGAAGCATGAATGAGGAGGACTCCCGTGAGGAGCAAGAGGTCCCAGCCCCACACCAGATCCCCAGCCAGGGATTCCAGAGAAGGAAGAGAAGTCCCCATAACTTCAGGCTGTGAAATCCAGTGGAAATTGTGGCTAAGTGACACAGAGGCTGCTGGCCTCTCAAAGGGCCTGAGCATGAGGCCAAATGGTCCCACTTACTCTGAACTCTGGCAGCAGCTTTAGGGAAATCCTGGGACATATGGGGAGAAATGGAACTGTATGGCATTGGGGTAGGAACTTGAGTGGTTTTCCCCCAGACAGGGGTGTTCACAAGGGTCATTGTTCCTATACTGGGACCATCCCTGTTGCACAGCTGACTGGCAGACATATCTAAATTTCCATAAACATGCCCACACTGTTCCTTCATCCCTGGTGATTCTCTGAGACCCCATCCCTTCCAATGTGCAGCACAACCAAGCCGTTTACCACAACTTTTTCATATGAATGGCCTGTCCAGGCTCAGCTTCAGACTTTGCTAAAATCTCTAAAACAGCAGCTGCTGTCAGCATGACCCAAACCTATCAATAAAAGACTCAAAACCCAGCACTAGCACAGTCTGCCTTGCTTCACAGCTGTGCCTCCCCTCGGCACTTATAAAACCAATATAAAAGGTAGCCATCTGCAAATGTCTCTGTAGTTCCTGCAAGGTGGCCCCGGGAAGAGGCTGACTGCAGCTCCCTGGAGGCCCCAGAGCCAGTGCACCCAGTGGACAGCTTCAGACCACACTATATTACAACTCTCCACAACCACAATTAATACATTCAAGTAGCTGACTCAGTGAGCATCAAGCTCCTCTGAAGTAAGTCCTGCTCTATACGGATGTCTCCTGCACAGCAGCTCTCTCACTGTAGTCGCAGCAGGTCCTCACAGTCAATTGGCCTGGAGGTCAATTCCTCCCAGTGATACCAACAACAATCAAGGTTCAACTACATGAGGAGTGTGCACACAGCCCACACAGGGGCACAACTGAAGTACCCAGCTTAGATAACTGGGGGGCTGAGGTACTGGGCCCTAAAGCACTCCTACTACATGAGGCTATTCTTCCAATTCCAGGAGACATATCAGATCTACCTAATACATTTTACAAACACAGAGCAGCAGCAAAACTATGAGACAAAGAAACATGTCATAAGTGAAAGAAATGGAAGCAAGCAAACTACTGGATAGAGTACAAAACAATGGTATTAAAGCTACTCAAGGATCTTAATGAGAGCTTCAAGGGACTTAATGTGACCTTCAAGGGACATAGTGAAACTTTGAAGGATCTTAGTGAGACTATCAAAGACATGAGAAAGGTCCAATCAGAAATAAAGGGTACACTAACTGAAATAAATAATAATTTACAGGACTCAACAGGAGTAGAAGATGCTAAGAAACAAATATATGATTTGGAATATGATGAAGCAAAAAAAAAAAAAAAAAAAACTAATCAGAAGAGCAAAAAAAGAATTAAAAAAAAAAATGAAGATAGTGTAAGGAGCCTCTGAGACAATATCAAGTATACTAACATTTTTTTTATGGGGGTGTCAGAAGGAGAAGAGAAAGAGCAGGTTATTGAAAACCTATTTGAAGAAATAATGACAGAAAAACCCTCTTACCTGTTCAAAGAAATAGACTTACAAGTTCAGGAGGCACAGAGAGTCCCAAACAAGAAGAACCAAAAGAGGCTTACACCAAGACACATCATAATTAAAATGCCAAAGAGAGGATCTTAAAAGAAGCAAGCAAATGGTAGTTAGTTACTTACAAGGGAGCACCCATATGACTCTCAGCTGATTTCTCAACAGAAACTATGTGGGCATGAAGGGAGTGGCAAGAACAGCAAGAACCTACAACCAAGATTACTCTATCCAGCAAAAGTATAATTTAGAATTGAAAGTCAGATAAAGAACTTCATAAACAATAAAAAGCTAAAGGAGTTCATCACCATGAAACCAATATTACATGAAATGTTAAAGGGTATTCTTTAAGAAGAGGGGAAAAAAAGATTTTTAAAAATATGAACAATAATGTCAATAAATATCCATGAATAATTGAATTTAAAAATAAAAAACTATATATATAAAACCCTAATATGCAAATAGACCAAATGGTGGAATAACTGAACAACCAAACAACTGGTTGCTATGACATTCACTGACCACCAGGAGGCTTGTGAGGGACCATGGCGGGCATCAGCAGCAGGCAGCAGAGCATGGAACATGGCAGGCATTGACCACAGTGCAAGGGTGGAAAAGGTAGGTGGGGAGCCAGACCAAGGCAGGGCACTGGTCACTGTCATTGGGGCGAGCCTCTGGTGGTTACTGAAAACTCTTTGTTCCCGCATGCCACAGTCCCACCTGGCACTCACACCTGCTGCCAGCACTGGACCTGCTCACACCTGCTGCAGGCACTCAGTGCCAATCCCAATCACTAAGTGAGAGTGGTGGTGGTTGCCAGCCCCGATCACCCCTCAGAGCTGCTTCACCTCCCCCTGTTCCTGAGGGGCGATCGGGACTGGCAGCTGTCTCTCATACCCGCTGCCAGCAACAGCTCTGCTTGCACCTGCAATCATGGCTGGAGCCGCTGCTCGCACCCGCTGCTGGTACCCAGTGCTGTTCTCGATCGCTCAGCACCATCAGTGGGTTCAAGTGGCAACTGCTGGCCTTGATTGCTCCTGAGGGCTTCTCCAACTCCTCCTGCTCCTGAGGGGCAATTAGGGCAGAAGCCACCACTTGCACCTGCTGCAGGCATCGGCCCCAATAGCTCCACAGCATCAGTGGGTGCAAGCAGGGCTGGCGCCTTCAGTGCATGGGGGTAGCAGTGGCAAGAGTGGGGCTGCAGGCAGACAGGAGACTGGGGCCACGGCGGGAGGGGCCAGACAGGGGCTTGGAGGATGGGCCGAGACCTGTACTCACTGCAGCCTCACAGCCCACTGTTCCTTTCAAAGTGCACAAATTCGTGCACTGGGCTCCTAGTAAATAAATTTTAAAAATCTAATTAACAAAATAAACAGATGAATAAAATAGAATCAGAGGCATGAAAACATGGAACAGACTGAGGATTCTCAGAAGGAAGGGGTGAAGGGGTTGTGGGAAATTCTTATGTGCATATATGCATGAACACAGACAATAGGGTGGTGAGACCTGGGGTGGGGAGGGGGACAGGTAGAGGTGGGCAATGGTTGTAAAAAGGGAGGATATCTGTAATACTTTCAACAATAAAGTGTTGTTGTTTTTTAATCACAAGTTTATGAATTTTTTTTTTTCTCAAACAGAAGGAGTCAGACACATGTAGCTTGAATTCACCCTGCAATAGCTTCCAAGTTGACCCTTATGGTTGTTAAGTGATTAACAGTAAGTTACAATAATTGGTCTTACTATGTGTCTGGCACAGTGTTTAAAGCTCTATCAAGGGGAACAAGGCAAGTAGAATAACAACACTCAGTGGCTCCAGTCTAGTAACATAGATATCTTATCACAAATAATTGGTTAAATGCAATTGTTTCCAATATTATGAAAGAAAATCTTAGGTTGTATTATCTAAATTCTTGCAAGTTTATGAGATATGTGCTATTATTTTCATTTGATAAAAACAACAACAGCAAAAATCTGAATTCAGAGACATAGAGTCACATGCCTCTTGTCTTAAGGGGCCACAGAGTGCCACCAGCATAAAAGAAGAGTTTAAAATACACAAAATTAATCATAATGTAATAACATCTTATACATTCATATTTGCCTTCTTTAGATAAGAGCTAAACATTAAATAATTGTCTATTAATATTTGAAACAATTATATCTTGTATATGTTAAGTAAAAGTTAATGAATGACTCAAAATAAAACATCATATAAAATGTAAGAGAGGAAGGGTGGGAAAATAGAAAGTATTGCATTCCTATGTTCTTCCAGAAGTCAAAGACCATCCATCTTGGAAGAAGGTTAGGTTCATTCTTGGTTTAAAAAAAAGTAGCACTTTGTTGAGTGATATTCATAATAGGAAAGTCTGTGCATGAGTATGGGTGGGGATATGTGGAAATCTCTATACTTCTCTCTCAATATTGTTACAAACCTAAATATGCTTTAAAATTGTCTTTAAATTTGTTTAAATAATAAATAATAAATATAAAGGAAATATTATATAGTATTCAATATTTGATGAGCATCTATTATATGACTAACAAATACATTGCATCTTTTTAAATATAAGAGATATAATTTATTGAGATATAATTTACATAGCACACAATTAACCCATTTAAAGTGTACAATTCAGTGATTTTTATATATTTTATTGACATATAAATGACATACAATATCCTATTTATTTCATGTGTACATCATAGTGATAGTTATATACATTACAAAATGGTCCACACAAAAAGTCTTGTTAGCATCTGTGACAGTTATTACAATACTTGAGGCCTGGTGCATGAAAATTCATGCACTGGAGGGGGTGTTCCCTTAGCCTAGCCTGCCCCCTCTCACCGTCCATGAGCCCTCAGGGGCAGGAGGTAACCCAACAATCAGAGGAAGGTGACACCCCATTACAACTCTGCTGCTGCCACTGCTGGCAGTGCAAGCCTCATCCGGCCCTGGTTACCTGAGCCTCAGGTGGCCCTGTGCAATGGGGCAGCCACCATTCGAGGCTTGCTTGCACCTTCAGCCAGCCTTGGGCAGCTGGGGGACTGAGGGGACTGGGGCACTTTGGAGGCAGGAGCTTGGAGTGACCGGGCCTGCTGTAGGTGGGCCTGGCCTTGCCTCATGCCTGCTGCCCTGGTGGAGCTGAGGGGACTGGGCACCAGTGGCTGTGGGCTCCACCATATTTGAGGGTGTGGCAGTCAATTAGCATATTCCCTCTTTATTAAATAGGACTAGTAGCCCTGTGTACAAATCCATGCGCCAGTAACTCTCCAGTAGCTCACTGCCACCCTCTGGTAGCTCTCCACCCACTGCCCCACCCTCCTGTAGCTCCCCCAACCCCCTCCTCCCTTCCCCTACTCATAGCTTGCTGCCCTGCCCCCTCCTATAGGTCTCCACCGCCTGCTTGTAGCTCACTGCCCCACCCTCCTGCTGATTCGTGATCTGGTCATTACATGGTCAGTCATTACACTTCACTGCCCAACAACCATTTGCATATTACATCTTTATTATATAGGATTATTGACTACTAGTATATTCCCTCTGCTGTACATCCTCATGACTTATCTATTCTATAACTGGAAGTATACATTGCATCTTGAACTATTTGATTCTTCTAATCTGTTTTCAGTGGCTCTTAGGAATGTTGTACTAATGAAGATTCAGAGTGGGGTAAGAGTAGCAATGCTGCCATCAGTGCCAGAGAGGATGACTGAAAGCTTGCCAAAGATTGGCCATTCTTGGCCCCTGAGGTTTCCAGACTGTTCTGAGGGTATTGTCCCTTCCCAGGAGAGTCTGAGTATGGTGGAAGATCAGGTCAAAGGAACAGAAAAAGCATACTACCCTGTGACAAGTACAGGAACAGAGTTATGTTCAAGATTTTGTATCAGTCCAGAGAAGTGAGATAGGTATGCTGCTAAAAGAAATTAGTAACTCTACTTATTAGTTATAATAATAAAAATAACATGTACATATATTGCATGCTTACAATTTGCCCAGCAGTGTCCTAAGCACTTACACGAATTTTCTCAAAATTCTTGAGATGGTTGATACCATTAAGTTGGGTGCAGATACCCTAGATGTTAATTATGAAAATACTAGAGGCCCAGTGCACAAAATGTGTGCACTCGGTGGGGGGTCCCTCAGCTCAGCCTGCACCCTCTCACAGTTCAGGATCCCTCAGGGGACATCCTTAGTGCTGCCATAGAGATGGGAGACTCCCACCTTGGATGTTGCCCTTGCCAGCCATGAGCCCAGCTTCTGGCTAAGCAGCATTCCCCCTGTGGGAGAGCACTGACCACCAGGGGGAAGCTCCTGGTTTGAGTGTCTGCCCCCTGGTGGTCAGTGCACGTCATAGCAACCAGTCGTTCTGCCATTTGGTCAATTTGCATATTACCCTTTTATTATATAAGATGTGAAAAAAATATTCTTTTGCAGTGGGTGTGTTTCCTAACGAGATAAGTAAAATTACTTCAAGTGCCCTGGCTGGTGTTTCTCAGTGGTCAAGCATCCTAGACTTGATTCCCAGTCAAGGGAACACGCCTAGATTGCAGCTTTGATTCCCTGGTTGGGCCACAGGAGGCAACCAATCTGATGTGTCCCTCTCACATAGGTGTTTCTCTCTCCTCCTCCCTCCCTCAGATGAGGATTAACTACAACAACAAAATTACTTCAAGCATATTATTTTCCTTAGTGAAAAACAAATAGTTTGGAACCACAGTGATTTAAGTTTTACCCATATAATATTGTCAATGAAACTTCAAAAACATGGCTCAACTGTACCAATTACATTTACCTTATTTGCTTATTTATCTTTATTTTTTAAAGTATTACAGATGTCTCCCTTTTCCCCTGTTGACCCCTTCACACCCCACTCCCTCTCAAGGCCTTCACTGCACTATTGTCTGTGTCCATGGCTTATGCAGCCCCTCTCTTCCCTCTGAGGTTGGTCAGTCTGTTCTGCTCACTCTTGATGTTTGTCAGTCTTCAAGGAATTATTTTTTTGTTTTTACTTTTGATTTTGCTTTTAGAAAAGTTAATAAAGTTTGGCAGAAAATAGATGAAGAGTCAAATACAAATGTTGATAGTTTATAATTTGGAATCAGATTAACTTCACTCTATAAATAATTTCAAGGCAGGATTGCAGAAACAAATCATAATAATTAGCAAGTACAAATATCCTGACCTTGTCACTTTTCCTGCTAGTTACTGTTCATCAAGACTGTCCTAATTAGATAACAACTATATATTAAGCACGTGACCCTTGCTTTCATGGAGCTCTAACTAGTACATGGTAATAGCTTCAAGAGTTATACTCATGAAAAACAGTCTAATTGGGCTTTAACACCAAGTTTTTGTCAGAAATTTAAAAAGCCTCTAGCCATGCCCAGTTGCTGTGCTCAATGGTTTGACCTCCTGCATCAGGAGGTCACCGGTTCAATTCCAGGTCAGAGCACATGCTCTAGCTGCCAGTTTGAATCAATGTTGATGTTTCTCTCTCATTGATATTTCTATCTCTCCATCTCACTTTCTCTCTCTAAAATAAGTAAAAACATATTCTTTGAAAACAAATTTTAAAGCTACTAGCCAGTATTTCTGTCACCCAAAACTATGTAATGCCCTTTTGTTTGAGGATGGGATGGCAGGAAGACTAAAGATCAGGGATCAGAAGTAGAGTTAATATAGTCTTGTAAGATTATTAATAGCACATATATTGAGTAATGTGTTTTTGACATGTTACACATTTTAAAAATACATTATTTACTCCCCACCCAAATATAACAGCTGTTAACATTCGGCCATAGTTGCCTCAGATCCTTTTCTTTTTTTTTCCTTTTTAAAAAAGTGGCAGATTCATTTAGTTTGCATACTCTTTATTCTCTTTCTCTGTTTGAAACTCGAATTTTAACTTGAAATGTAGACATCCAAACCCCAGCACTTACTGTGGTTACAGCTATAAGAGTCTGACTCCGCCTCACTGCCTTCCACCTGTGCAGTCAGCACTGGATGGTAGTGCAGTGGTGCCCTGAGGTACCAGGGAGGAGACACAGTCAGTGACACATGGGAGATTTGAACTCACCTCTGCCTGTCTTCAAGCTGCTTGTTCTTTGCACATGTCTAGAGTGCCCAGGAAGAATAATGAGAGACCTGCGTTGCAAGGGTAAGCATCCCGCCTTGGCTTCCACCAAATCCAGCCATTATTGAGGGTTTAGCATCTGCCAGAATGTGCACTGAAAACACAGACCCATCCAAAGCAGCAGTCAGAGTGCAGCTTGGTCTGACAGGGCTCCTGCAAATATGCTCCTGTGTCCTCCTCTGAACGAAGCTCTCACAGGCATTTCTGCCCCAGCACAACGTGTCTCCTAGCCACCCCATGCTGAACCACTGTCAAGATTATGGAGTCTATGGTTTAATTATTAATCATCCCCAAAACCATGGGCGGAGAGAATCCTACTGAGATTCTCAAGCCAATAACCTAAGACCTTTGGTGACTGGATGTATTTTCCACTGCTTCTTCTGCCTCCTGTTCCGTTTTGTCTTGTACCCAGAGCTAACCTTGGTGACAGGCCCCTTGGGACACCCGTGGGTTATAAGATTCATCCTTCCCCTTTTGTAAATTTCACATGGTGAGACCATGTTGTGGATTCATTTCCTCTACAAACATTTATTGAGCATGGCTCTTTCAGGGCACTCTGCTAGGCAATGTGGAAGGACTAAATAAAATAGCCGTAGTATCTGTATTTTAGTGGAGAATGGCAGGCAAGAAGCAAACAAATAAGTGCTTAGTAAGTCTGGTGATGAACATGCTAAGGAGTGGAGGAGGCAGAGTGTCGACAGGGCAGTCAAGGAAGGCTTCTCTGGTTAGGTAATGCCACAGCAGGGACCAGAATGAAATGAGGGCAAGAGCCACGTTTATATCGAGAGGGAGGGGATTCTGGCATGGGAAACAGCCATTGCAAAGTCCAAGTCCCAAAGATACCTGCCATGTTCAAGCCCAGGGAGGGAGAATGAGCCAGCCTGGGTGCTCGCTGCTGAGGCCAGAGAGAATCAGAGTCCGGCCATAGAAGGTTTTAAATTCAAGTAAGAGAGGAAAGAGAAATAGCAGGTGTATGTAAGGAACATGGTATGATTTCCATATTTTAGGTTGCATGGATAGGAGATGTGGCCATTGGGGGACGTGAGGGCAGAAGACATCTTCTTGAGTGGGTGTCTAGCCAGGCGGGCTTTCATTCCAAGATAGCACTGGCCATGGGCGATGCATCGGGTGCTAAAGTAGATTAAGGAGCCACCCACACTCAAAAAGCTATTTATACTGAATATTGAATGAGACCCCCTAAGACACATGTGTCAAACACAAGGCCCGCGGGCCAAATCCAGCCCGCCAGGCCTTGCAATGTGGCCCGCACCGCGCTGTCATCACTGCACTCCGCTGTCAGTTTATGACATTGTCAGTTTATGACTGTTCAGTAAACCATTCGGCCCGCGATTTAGGCTGGATTTTAGATTTTGGCCCCTTCTCTGATTGAGTTCGACACCCCTACCCTAAGACATAGTGACCCAGAACGTTTGGGATTGAGGTGAAAGGATGTGCATTTCAAACAAGGTGCATATGATGACTTACATATGCAAGAATTTTGAACAACTCTTAGAGTCCGGGAAAGCTTTGCAGAGAAGATAATTCATGAACTGAGTTCAAAGACAAGAAAGAGCCAGCTTGTGGGTGAGGGACAGAGAGCATGGGTAGAGGATCCCTTGGGGAGAGGAGTCATCGTGTATAAACACGGAGAGACAAAAACTATCAGCCAACATGTTCGTTCCTGTATTTGGTTGGAAGTAACTGGAACAGCTTTTCTTTTGAACTTTAACCCTGTGCCAGGCATACATATGGTCTCATTTTATCATTCCAGTTCCTCTGAGGGAGGGAGGGGCCTCTCCACGCTTTCTCGGCTAGTGAACAAATTCAAGCAGACCTGGTTTATCTCTGCCTCGTGTGGTCTTAGCTGTGAGACTGAGGACAGTCCAACAATGAAGTCCTACAGACCATAGGACAGACCAGGAGGTGCTTGGATGCCTTCCTATAAGCCAAAGAGTTTTAATGTTGACACAAAATCCATGGCAGGAGACTCTTTGTAGAAGTTTATACAAGAGAGTTGGCTCTGGCTTCAGGAATATATGGAAGAAGTAGTAATGCAGAGACAATACCTCCTCTCAGCTCCTTCAGAAAGCAGAGCCTATGGCAGTGGTAAAAGTGTCCGTGGCACATTTGAGAGGAGCATACCTAGAGTGGCCAAGGTGCAGAAATAGGGTTAGTGTCACAGGCTCAGTAAGGGCCACCCAGAGTTACCAGGTCCTAATCCCTGGGACCTGGGAATGTTACCTTGTAAGAAAAGAGGGTCTTTGCAGATGTGATTAAGTTAAGGATATTGAGCTGTGGATTGAGATGAACTTGGATTACCCATTTCAATGGGCCCTGCACTCAGTCATAAGGGCTCCCTTTTAAGAGAGAGGCAGGAGGAGATGTGACACACACAGAAGGGAAGAAGGTGTTGTGACCATGGGGGCAGGGGTGGGGGAGAAGTCGTCATGAGTTGAGAAAAGCTGGAGCCACCCGCAACTAAGAGACTCAAGAGACGGATGCTCCTGTAGAGCCTCCAGGGGAGTAGAGCCCGCTAACACCTTGACATTGCGCCAATGAAGCCAATTTCAGACTTCCAGCTTTCAGAACTGTGAGAGAATTCGTTTATGTCTTTTCAAGGTTGTGATTTTTGGTGGTAGCCCGAAGAGGCTATGCACTGGAAAGAAAGGATGCAAAACAATGTGACGGTATGCATTGTGATGCCTTACTATGCTGGTCACCACTCCACAGAGAGCAGCATCAGGGCATAGCATGGGCTGGCGGTGGAGCCAGCTGAGGGACCTCTGAAGAAACAGGACTCTAGTGCAGCCCAGAGTGGTTCCTGGAAACTCCATTCCAGACCCTATGTGAATGCAGAAATGGAGGAGCTACTTAGTGGTGCAATTAGAACTCAGCTTGTGTTTCAAGAGATCCATGCAAATCTGAACCTTCATCTTTGATTCTAAGTGGACTTAGATCTCACCAAGGGTGCAGGAAAAGGCGATGGTGGAGTGATGCATTTGGCAAGAATGTTGCCAAGGGAACTTGAGAAGGGACACAAGAATTGAACGCAAAACAAGGAATAAAGATGAAATTACATATCCAGGAATGTGTAGGAGATAAAGTCAAGAGGACCTTCTGCAAGTTTACTGTATAAAATTGACATTAATCAAATGAGCATTTGAGTCAAACAGATTTCACCTTAAATCTACCATTCATTCTATATGAGATCAAGATAATTTGATTTCTCAGAGTCTCAGTTTCTTCCCATCTATGAAATGGAAAGAATAATATGTACTTTTAATAGTTCTAATGAAAGGTTATGTGTAAAGCATTTATCACAGTGTTTGGCCTGAGGCACAAATAAAACATTGCAATGATGCTCACTGCTGTAATTATTGCATAGAGTGAAGAAGCAGAGGAAAGGATGGTAGAGGACGTATAGGAATCTGGCTTGGGCAACTGAGAGGACATTAGGAAGGGGAGAAACCTTGACAAAGTAAAAAATGAGGCATCTATATAGTGATGAACTTCTCAGAGCAGCGTCATTCCTTTGCTTGACCATCAGGACCACTCAGATGAGGAGAAAGGACCTATTTATTGAGCCCCAGCTGTAAGACACTAGCTTGTTTCTTTACATGTGCTATTTCATTGGTCTTGATAATAACCCTTTTATTTTGGATGCTTTACTATGTTATACAGAAGCAGAGTCTGAGGCATAGGCAACATAAGTAATTTTACTAAGGTCACTCATTTATGAGTTGGTAGAGTTAGAGATGTCAACCTAAATCCCTCTTACTCCAAAACTTGTATTTTCACTTTTTTCAGTATTCTTTCTTTTCTTTCAGACACCCCCATGGCCTACCATATTCTCCACACAAGCTTAAGTGTACATACAAAACACATTCCAAAAACAAGTATATTATTCTAGGATTTTCTGTACATGCAACATATAAGATGATATTGCAACTGACAATATCAAGTACTGATAACAATACAGAGCAACTGGAAATCTTGTACACTGATAAATGGACGTACAGATGGGAGTGATTTGGGGAAAGTGGTAAGCAGTATCTGATTAAAGCTAAATTATGCCCATTCTATAAACCAGAAATTCTGCTCCTAAGTTTATGTCCTATAGTAATGAGTGTGTATGTCTCTTTTACAAAACATGCATAACAGTATTCAAAGCAGCTTTATTCAAAATGGCCAATCACTGGAAACAGTCTCAATGTCACCCAACAATAAAATTGGTAAATAAATTGTGTCTTGCAATGGAATACAACACAGAATAAAAAAGAATAAATTACTGGTACATATAAAAACATGAATAAATTGTACAGACATAATGTTGAACAAATAAAGTTAAATATAAAAAAATATACAATGTATAATCCCATTTATTAAAGTATAGGAAAAATAATTATTAGTAATAAAAGTTAGAATAGTAGTTCCTCTTTAAAAAAAAATATGCTTATTGTTGAGAGTATTACACATGTCCTCCTTTATTCCACCTATTGTCCCCTCCACCAGGTTCACACCCCACCCCAAGCCTTCACCACCCCATTGTCTGTGTCCATAGGTAATGCATATCCTATATAATAAAAGGCTAATATGCAAATAGACTAAACAGCAGAACAGCCCATTGCCATAACACACACTGACCACCAGGGGGTAGATGTTCAATGCAGGAGCTGCCTCCTGGTGGTCAGTGCACTCCCACAGGAGGAGCACCACTTAGCTAGAAGCCCTGAGCCAGGGATCATGGCTGGCAAGCCCAGCAGCCATGGCAGGAGCCTCTCCTACCTTCATGGCAACACTAAGGATGTCTGACTGACAGCTTAGACCCACTCCCCTTGGGCCAAAGCCATCAGTTGGACATCCCCTGAGAGCTCTCAGACAGCAAGAGGGTGCAGGCAGGGCTGAAGGAAATCCCCCACCCCCAGTGCAATAATTTCATGCACTGGGCCTCTAGTATACATATAAATTCATTGGTTAATCTCTTCCTGACCCCTGCCCCCTTCCCTCTGAGATTTGTCAGGCTGTTCCATGTTTCCATGTCTCTGGTTACAGTTTAGTCATCAGTTTACTTTGCTCATTAGGTTCTTTCTTTGTTTATTTTTAGATTCAATTGTTCATAGATATGTATTTCTTAACATTTTATTGTTCATATTTTTAATATTTTTCTTATTATTATCAACTGTTTTTCTCTTGCTGCTTTAAATTCTCTCTTTGGGGTTTTAATTGTGATGTGTCTTGTGTGGGCCTCTTTGGGTTCTTCTTGTTTTGGGACTCTCTGCACTTCTTGGATTTGTAAGTCTATTCCTTTCACCAGGTAGAGATTTCTGTCATTATTTCTTCAAATAGGTTTTCAATATCTTTCTCTCTCCCTTTTCCTTCTGACGCCTCCATAATGCAAATGTTGGTACGCTTGCAGTTGTCCCTGAGGCTCCTTATACTATCTTCATATTTTGGATTCTTTTTTTCTTTTTACTGTTCTAATTTGGTATTTTTGTTTCCTCTGATTGTTGATTATGTTCTCAGAATTTTCTACTCAACTGCTAAATCCACTTTAAATTATTTTTTTCATTTCAGTTAGGGTATGATTAATTTGTGACTGGTCCTTTTTCATGTCTTTCACATTCTCATTAAAGTCTTTGAAAGTCTCAATAAGATCCTTGAGAAACTTTATAACCAATGTTTTGAATTTTGTATCTAGTAATGTGCTTGCTTCCATTTCATTTAGTCCTTTTTTTTTTTTTTTTTTTTTAATATTTCTTCTTTTCTTTCATTTGTGACATGTTCCTTTGTCTCTGCATTTTGGCTGTTTCCCTGTTTGTTTCTATGTAATGGGTAGAGTTGCTATGTCTCCTGGAGTGGCCTTGTGTCGTAGGTGTGCTGTAGGGCCCAGTGGCTCAGCCTTCCCAGTCACCAGAGATGAGCACTCTAGGTTTGCCCCTGTGTGGGCTGAATGCATACTCTTGGCATAGTTGAGCCTTGATTGTTGTTGGCATCACTGGGAGGAATTGACCTCCAGGCCAATTGGCTGTGAGGACCAGCTGCAACTACAATGGGAGAGCTGCTATGCAGGAGACATCCCTGTGGAGCAGGACTTGGTTCAGTGGGGCTTTGGTGCTCACTGAATCTGCCCCTTGAGTGTGTCCCTGGGGATGTGTAAAGGATAATCTGGTATGATCTAAAGCTGTCCACTCAGTGCACTGGCACTGGGGCCTCCCAAGAACTGCAAAGTCAGCCTCTGCCTGGGCTACTTTGCATGAGCTACAGAGTAATCTGTAGATGGTTGCTACTTGTTTTGGGCTTGGAAGTGCAAGGTGAGGCCAAGCTGTCTTGGATCTCCTATTGATAGATATGGGACATGCTGATGCCAACTGCTGCTTCTTTGAGACATTTTAGAGAGTTTGAAGCCTGAGCCAGAAAAGGCTATTCATGTGGAAAATATACTGCAAACAGCTTGGTTGAGGCTAAGCATTGGATGAAGTAGGATCTTAGGGAATCACCAGGGTGGAGTAAAAAGTGTGAGCCAGGCTGATAGAAACTAAGATATGCCTGTCAATCAGTTCTGCAACAGAGGAGGTCTCAGCATTGAAACAGGGGAGGTCTCACCCCTGTGAGCACCCCTGCCTGGGAGAAAGAAATCTACCTCCTGAGTTCTTGCTCTGATGCCAGACAATCCAGTTCCTTCCAGTATGTCCCTGCCCCCCACACCACACCAGCCATTGCCCCAGGGCTGGATCTCAGAGGGAGCAAGTCCATGTAAGTTTGTGTGTCGGCCCTTTTAGAGGAACTGCCTGGGTGTCCAACACCATCTGTGTCACTCAGCCACAGTCCCTGCTGGTTTTACAGCCTGAAATTACAGAGGCTTCTCTTCCAAATTCTAAGATCCTGGGCTAAGGGTCTGGTGTAGAACTGTAACCCCTTATTCCTCACAGAAGATTTACACAGGCGAGATATCCCTCTTGATTGAAAACAAACAAACAAACAAGCAAACAAACAAAACAAAAAAAAACCCCACCACATATAGGTGTTGGACCAGCCTGTTCCTTGACTCTGTCCTCCTATTAGTCTCTATATGTTTTCTTCTTTTTTTAAAAAAAAAATATTTTTTTATTTATTTCAGAGAGAATGGGGAGGGAGAGAGAAATAGAAACATTAATGTTGAGGAGGAACCATCAAATGGCTGCCTCCTGCACACCCCACACTAGGGATCGAGCCTGCAACCTGGGCATGTGACCTGACTGGGAATCAAACCATGGCCTTCTAGTTCATAGGTCAACACTCAACTACTGAGCCATGCTGGCTGGGCTGCTTCCTTCTGTACTTCTTTAGTTAAAGGACTTCCATTCAGCCAGCTTATAGGTGGTTCTGAACGATGGTTGTTCTGTATTTTAGTTGTAATTTTGATGTGGTTGTGGGAGGGGAATGTACTGGCATTTACCTGTGCTGCAATCTCGGTTCTCCTGGAATAGTAGTTACTCTTGGGCAAAGGTCTTCAGGAGGTTTGTGCAGGGGCACAAAGGAGTTGTCTGGGATGCTTAAAGAATTCTATATCATGGGTAGTGGTTACATAGGTAAACACAAAAATTTAAATCAATCTTTACACTTAAGAGTTATATATTTTGTACTATAGAAGTTATATCTCAATTATATATGAGGGAGCCAATAAAATCTGCCCAATAGGTGCTACGACTCTCATTCTTTCATCCTCTGCACCTGGCACATAGTAGGGCTTGAAGTATGTATGCAACAAATGAGCACATGTCTAAGACACTAAGCAATTTTCCACCCATCTTTAAGAATATCTCTCTTTTTTTCCCCCTCAGTGTCTCTCAGGTAGATAGTGGAACATCCTCACACCTGAGCACATGCTCATTAGAAGGAATAAACCATTGAACCAAGCAACAGCTTTGTAGTATGACATAGCAGTATCACTTGCATTAGGCCAATTTCCCACTTATGACAGCAGTAGTAGCACTAAAAGCCAATGAAAGTGATCTATCCATTCAGAGATCGGCTTTTATGGCTTATTTTAAATATTATCAGCAGAATCAAGAGCCACCATTACAGTGTCTAAAAAGCCTTCCTATCTTGTTAGCAAACTGTGATTTTGACAAATACTTATTACTAGGCCTGTGCAAGGCCAGTGCTGGGAGAGAAAAGCCAGATCATCCTACCACCCAGGTCATTGTGAGGTAAGGCCTGGGCAGGAGTGGACCCCCAGCGATCGATAGCAGGGAGCAGGAGTGGAACCCCTGTGATTAATTGCAGGAATCTGGGGGGTCTGCTTTCAGTCTAGGCAGGAGCGGACCCCCTGTGATTGATTGTAGGGAGCTGGGGCTCTGGTCCTGTCCAAAAGGTTTTTGGCCTGGGCTGGCCTTAGCAGGGGCAGAGCTGGTCCTCAAAGGAAGCTGGAGGGCCCCTGCCCAGGCCTAAAGCTTTGGCTAGAGGCTTTAGGCCTGGGCAGGGTCCAGCCCACAATTGGTGTGAACTACAGAGGAAACACCTTTTGTCACTGCACACTGCCTAAGCTTCCTGTATGACACTGGTAATAATCTTGGGGAATAAGAATCCAAAAAGGTAATCTAGGGTTTTTCACACTTCTGGAGTAAAAAAAAAAGAAGATCCTCTTCTGGAGGGCTAAGAAATGTCATATCCTGCTCTAGCCAGTTTGAGTCAGTGGATAATGCCTTGCCTGCCGACAGCAGGATCTGGGTTTGATTCTGATCAAGGGCATGTACCTAGGTTGCAGGCTCCTCCCTGGCCGGGGCCCAGATCAGGGCTCATGCAAGAGGCAACCAATCAAAGTGTCCCTCTCACTTTGACGTTGGTCTCTGTCTTTCCCTTTCTCTTCCACATTCTCTAAAAGTCAATGGAAACATATCCTCAGGTGAGGATAAAAAAGAAAGAAAGAAAGAAAGAAAGAAAGAAAGAAAGAAAGAAAGAAAGAAAGAAAGAAAGAAAGAAGTGCATAGCCTATGAAAGACACAAATTGAAAATGCCTAAAGAAAGTTGTTATTTTTTCTTGGTGAAGGGACTGGAGTCTGTGTTGATGAAAACACCTTGGTGGCTGTGGTGACTGGCAGTGGCTGCAGCAGTGGGGTGATGGGGCTGGTGCCTTCCCCTGATCTGCCTGGTTGCCTCCAACAAAGGGAAGCCAGACTGCAGCTTAGGCCTCCATGCGGAGTGGGCCTAAGCCATCAGTAGGACATCCCCTGAGGGCTCCCAGTATGTGAGAGGGGCAGGTTAGGCTGAGGGACCTCCCCACCCCCAGTGCACAAATTTTGTGCACCAGGCCCCTAGTCTTCTATAATTGAAACTTTGTAACTTTGAGTGGAAGCATGGGCTGGCCAGAGTGTGTGGAAACCTTGGCTTCCTTCATTACCAGTGAAACCCAAGCCTCCTGCTCACTCCATGGCCACAGCCATCTTGGTTGGGTTAATTTGCATACTCTCTCCTGATTGGCTGGTGGGTGTGGCTTTTGTATGGTGGAAGTACAGTCAATTTGCATATTATGCTTTTATTAGATAGGATATATTTATGTAATATGACATGTATCATATGTATGCTATGTATGTGAGATATATATATATATATATATATATATATAATATATATATACACACACACACATAAATATATACATGCTAGACACTACTTAAATACTTCACAAATATTAATTTATTAGTCCTTGCAACAGCACTATGAGGTATTATTATTATTATTATTATCTCTGATTTACAGATGAAAGAACTGAGGTGTGAGCAATGGGTAAGTGACTTGCCTGAGGTCACAATGTAACCAAGGGCAGGGCTGGGAGGTAGATCCCAGCTGGGCAGTTAGTTCAGGGTCTGTTTTCTATCATTATGAATACTGAGAACACAATATATAAAACAGATAACAATTTGTTAATATCAACATTTTTATATGTTAAAAATTTCTAAAATTTATTTAATTATTAGAGGCCTGGTGCATGAATTCATGCACCAGTGCAGTCCCTTGGCCTGCCCGATGGGATTGGGCCAAAACCTGCTCTCCAACATCATCTGAGGAGACCTGGATTGTGAGAGGGTGCAGGCCAGTCTGAGGGACCCCAGCAGCAAGCAAACCTACCAGTTGGAGTGTCTGACTCTTGGTGGTTAATGCATGCCATAGCGACTGGTTGACTGGTAGACTGTCTTTCCCCTGTGGTTAGTGCACATCATAATGAGTGGTTGAGTGGCCTTAGCATATCATTAGCATATTACACTTTGATTGGTTGAATGGATGCCAGATGACCAGACAGCATATTCGGCTTTTATTATATAGGAGAAGATCAGAATGATGAAGAGGCATTTCTGATAACTATAGGAATTTATGAATGACAACTGCAGACATATCACCCTAAAGAGATAGCTTATCTCTACAGTTTGCTTTGGAAAACAAAGTACTGAATATCTTCATTCTTACAGATGAATAGTTTCAAATGGTAATATTTCATTCTCCCTTTTTTTTTTTTAAACTCATCTTAATAAAACTAGTAAAAATCTTTAATGAATTCATATTTTTCAGGAGCAATAGTAATAAATTTGGGTATTAAAGTTAAGTCACTAGCAATATTTAATGATTTTTATAACATCTCTTAATGCATAAATATGGACACTTTGACAAGGTCAGTTTAACATTATTTGCAGAAAATATTTTTGAAATGTATCTTGTAACACTAAGCTGATAAACAATGCCATTAAAAAATTACATATCAGTACTCATTTCTGTCAAATCTTTACTCTATATTTCAAAAGAGATACATTTATTTTGTTCAAATGATTATTTCAAACCTTGTTTCATTTTCATCAATCATAATTTATCTGTAATTAAAACCACCAAAATATTATAATCTGAATTGCCTAATTAAACTCCCTGAGAGTAAAATAAATCAGGTCTCTCACTCTCTCTCTCTTCTCTCACCCTCACTCTCTTTAAGGGCCAATAAATTGTATCAATAGCAGATTCTGGCCCTCAATGAAAAAATAACTCTTTAAAAACTATGATCAATTAGTAGTGCCTGCAATTGGCACAGTCCAGGGAGAATAACAGTGTATATATGGGCTAGGTATTTCTATACCTTGCTCTTTTTCCCCTCTGACAATAGCAAACTGCTCATATACAGTAAAGCAAAAACAAGACCCTGGGTTATAATATTCTCATAACTCACAATTAAACAAAGATTGACTTTTTCCAAATTAGATGCTATTACTGAACTATCTGGAGCTTCCTGTGTTTTGGAGGATTATTCCGGAGCACCTCCCAGGAGAAGACTATCATTCTAAAATACTCCTGAGAGAAACAATTCTATGATCTCATCCTGAAGCTTTTAAGACTTCCCTTTGGATTAAAGGTCTTAGCATCTCGATTTGAAGAAAAAAAAGGTGATAAGTATTATATAAACACATTTTCTTTAGCATAATCTTCAGAGAAATTGTTGAGCCGAGTGATTTTTCATGAGCTACCTAGGATTAGCACACTTGTGATTCTACCTCTGGGATCAGCAGGAAACCTCATGCATGTCTTTCATGTCTCACTGATCACTGGGGTGAATCGGAGGTTTGGCAGTCCACTCGGGATCTTACTCATCTTCCTTGTAAACACAGCTTTTTTTCAGACAAAACTCAGCTCTCTAGGTAAACTTCCTGGAGCAACAGGGAGGCTGGAGTGCAAGAATACTTGGAGGTAGCATGAGGAGGGAGGAGACTGTGTGACCTGGATTGAGGCCTTAGGCACCAGTTAGGAGGCACCTGCCCGTAAAGGGCTCTTCAGAGTGTTTCTGCAGGATATTACTTCCTAGTTGTCTCTGCAGTTATTTATTTCCATGATCTTTTCTGCTCTCTTTCTCCCCAAAATCTTACCAAAAGAAAATTCTAGCTCGGTGACATGGAGGTTATTAATTTATGCTTTTCAACAAGAATTTGGAGGAAAGCGTGGAAGAATTTAGAGGAATGATAACAGGGTTTCTGCATTCCGGAAGTCACATATTCTCCCTAATCTCATAATTTAAAAAATTCTGAGCACTTTCTGGCTCAGCAATTGCATCCCTAGGTATTTACCCTAGAGAGGTCTGGGGCATGCTGAGGCCGGATACTGCTTGTTTGGGAGATTTGAGAAAAGTCTGAAGCCTGAGCCAAGAGAGGCTGTTTGTATGGAAAAGCCATTGGAAACAGCTTGGGTGGTCCTGCAAATTGGGTGGGTCTCAGAGGATCACCAGGGCAGGTGACCAGTGTTAGGAGGCTTAGTGGGGGAAGGGCCCAGAAAAGGAGCAATGGCTTTGGCCAGCACTTCCTTCTGAGAGAAAGCTGCCTCTCCAGCTTTCACTCCCACACCAGACAACTCAACTCCTCCCCATATATTGCTGGTACCTTTTGAGCTACTGTTTCAATGCTACCATTCAGAGACAGTGAGTCCAAGTAAGTCTGCAAGGGCCCTTTAAGAGGAACTGCCTGGGACTCTAGTAGCCTTGTTCTCACTCAGCCACAATCTCTGCAGATTTTTACAGCCAGAAGGTATGGGGACTTCTCTTTCTGGCCCTGGAACCCTGGGCTGGGGAGCCTGGTATGAGGCTTGGACCCCTGGATAGTCAGGGGGAACCCCACAACTGAGATATCCCTCTTGATTTTTATATACCACATGAGGATGTGGGACCAGCCTGTTATGCATCTCTGCCCTCTTACCAGTCTCAGTGTGGTTTCTTCTTTATACTAGTACCTTTAGCTATAGACTTCCATTTAGCTAGATTTCAGGTGGTTTTGAACAATATTTGTTTTGTAGTTTAGTTGTCATTTTGATGTGTTTATGAGAGGATGTGAGTGCTGCATTTACTATGCCACCATCTTGACCAGAAACTTTAATTACCAATATTTAAAATTATGATAGTTTCCATAGAAATGCCAAACTTCTGATGTCTCTTGGAAAGCAAATATCTAATGATACTTAATCTGCATCGCAAATGGCATCCATTAGCTGGAACCAAACCCATTTGTTCATGCATAATAAGTGTTCTCCAGTTCCCCTTACTTCCTACCAAGCACTTTCAACGTTTATATATCTACTACATGGTCATTTTCAGTTTGGAAACCATAAGCTAGATCAATGGATCAATAACTTGGATCCTCAAGATGTAAACAACTTTTCAGCTTGATAAATGACCTATAATCTCATTAGGAATGAAATTTTTATGTGCTAAAAATCAGTCCTGCGAAGTCACTTCCTCGTGTATATAAAGGAAGGTGCCTGCGAGCTGTGAAATTCCAGACAGCCTTTGCAAACACTGGAGTGGGACTAAGGAAACAGTCACACCTGCTGTAGAGAGAGCTTCCGTAATTGAAGTAACCCAGACTTACCCTGTGGCAGCCACTGATTGACACGTGCATGAAACACACAGCTTGTTTATTTATATTTTTATATTTGTGTGCGATTGCTCTGTGTTCTTTTTTTGTTTATCATTTGGGGGTCAGGATTCCCTATTGTTTATAAAAAGTTCGAAGTAGCTATATCTTAGATCTTTGAAAGGACTCATGAATAAAATCAGTTGCTTTTTCCTAAGTTGTTAGTGTATTTTGCTTGTTTTTGTATTCCAAATTTAAATGTAATCTAAAATTTCTAACTTATTTGCATATTCTGTGGTTTTCATTATTCAATTTCTGAGAACTCTGAACCTATTTTTTAATATTTTTCCTTCCCTAGAGAAAAAATAAATTCTTGGATTTATCTTTGTATTCTTGTTTAATTCTTATTTCTGCTTTAACCTATTTTTTTCTTCCTTCTCTTTTTCTTAAGATCATTGTCTTTTTCAATTTTCTTGAGTTGAGTACTATTTCAGTTGTTGTCACTTAAGAACAGAATTTTCCTAAGTTTATATTTGACTCATACTTTAAGTTTGTATATTTTACTACTATTGTATTTGTTTTCTAACTACAATATAATTTTTGTTTGATTTCCCCTTTATCTTATTAGGATTTTAGAGAATAATATTTAAATTTTCAATTGGCTAAGCATTTCATTTTAAAATTATCAATAAGTTCTAAATTTATTTCATCATAGTAAAATATAGTCTGCACATTTTCTGCTGTTCAGCATTTATTGGTATTTTCTTATGACCTAGCATGTTACAATTAATGTTTAATTTTTGTGAATATTGAATGTGGATATTTCAAATAAATATTCCAAAGATGTTTTAAAAGAATAGGTATTTTCCATTATAATTCTGCCTGTTGGTTTTGTTATTCCAATCTTTAATGCTTTATTTATAAATATATGCATTTTTAAACATTTGATAGCTGGATAAAGGGATATCAAGTTATCTTCCACCATAACAGTATTTTCTCAGTTTCTCTTTATGTTTGATCCTTATAGTATACAGGGAGCAGAAGCCTCACTCTACTTCAAAGAACAGAACTCTATTTCCATTGCTAACTATTATTCAGAGGCAAACATAGTATGTGCTTCAGAAAAATAATTATCATAAATTGGGAGTTTATAATACTATTGATTCTAAATATTTTGTAATAATAGTTTAAGTTCTGTTATAAATGAAACAAAAATACTTTGAAGCAAATAATCCCATCAAAGAGGATACTCCATTGTGCTACTTCACTAAAGGAGTAACCAAAATCAATAGCTTTTATTCATCAGCTGAAAAAAGGGGGGAGTGAGAGGGTACTGAGTTTAATATTTTGAAAAAGAATGCTCAAAAATTAGAGCTAATACCCAAATTCCCAACTCTACTTTTCAGAAGGTGAACTAATCTTTTGACTGGATTGGTACTCATGTCAGATTCCCATTTTTACTTAACAGAACTCGTTTCCTAAAAAACAAGTTAGCTTTCACCTAGGGAGGCTCTTTATATTAAACTAGGGGCTCAGTGCAGGGATTTGTGCACCTTGGGCCATGAGGCTGCTGTAGGCACGGGGGCAGGTCTCCGCCCATCCTCCGTGCCCCTGCCCAGCCCCTCTCATTGCAGCCCTCAGGTCACCTGGGCTGGCAGCCCTGCTCCCACCACTTCCACTCCCACATGCTGACAGCGCCAACCCTGCCCACACCCGCTGATGACACAGGGTGATCGGCTCTGGTGCCATCAGTGGGTGTGAGTGGCAGCTGCTGCCCGATCGCCCCTCAGGAGCATGGGAGGTGGAGAAGCCCTCAGAGGTGATCAGAGCCAGCAGCTGCTGCTCCCACCCGCTGATGGCGCTGAGTGATTGGGAATGGTGCCAAGCACCCACAGCAGGTGCAAGTGGCAGCTCTGGTGCTGGCTGTGGGCGCGAGTGGGGCTGGCACTGGCAGTGGATGTGAGCAGTGGCTCTGGCACCGGCAGCGGGTGTGAGTGCCAGGCAGGACCGAGGCACACAGGAGCAGAGAATATTCAGTAACCACCAGAGGCTCACCCCATGAGAGTGACCAGCCTTGATCTGACACCTCTGCTCACCTGCTCCACCATCCCACCATGGTCAATGCCCACCATGTTCCACAAACACCCTCTGGTGGTCAGTGCACATCATAGGGATCAGTTGTTTGGTTGTTTTAGGTGTTCTGCAGTTTGGTCTATTTGCACATTAGTCTTTTATTATTGCTTTCTATGCAGCTGTCATAAAAATATTACTTAAAAAAAATCTGGCCCAGCTAGTGTGGGTCAGTGGTTGAGTGTGAACTTATGCATCAAGAGATCACTGGTTCAATTCCTGGTCAAGGCAAATGCCCAGATTTCATGCTCAATCCCCAGTAGAAGGTGTACAGAAGGCAGACAGCTGATGTTTCTCTCTCTCTCTTTCCTCTTACCTTCCTCTCTCTAAAAATCAATTTTTTAAAAAGTCTGTATAAGAGAGAACTCACAATCCTGTAAGTTAGTATTATTTTAGAGCATGATAGAAATACCTTCATAATACTTAGATGAACGCATTATTTCTTAGTTTTCTTTCCACTACTGATAAAAATAAAGCTTTCTTCCCTTCTGCAAAATAAGGAAACATTAGGTATAAAAACCATTGTATAATTTATCTAATAATTTTATCAAATTTTAACACTCCCTCTACTGTCCAATCTTTGGGGGGGGGGGGGGAGATTAAAATTCCAACTCAACTTAATTCTCAATCTCCATTAAAGAGAGTGTTAAAATTCCAACTCAACTTAATTCATTGACACAACATTCTCAGAGGAAGCTGGAATTGCTCAGTCATGAGAACTTGGGCAAAAGCTGGCAGTGTCCATCCTGTATGAGCTGATGTGAAGGCTCTTCGGCAGCAAAGCGCCAAGGACCTGAGCCCTCCGCCAGGCCTTGCCTCTTGTGAAGGTGGACGCATGGGCTTAGTGTTCTCAAACTTCTACTTTAATGATTTTTGACATTTTCATATACCATCTGGGCTGATATTTACTAATTTTCTTGAAAACTGATTCATGTTTCAAAAATTAACTAAATGTATAGAAAATTATATATTTTCAAGATTGGTAAAATAACACGTGTAGCTGCCATAAAATGTTTAGATTAAAAAAAACAATTACCAGTTAAACAAAATATCATTCAACTTTACAAATTAAATATTTGACAATAAGTATAAACAATTAAGTAATATAAGATTGAATCCATTAACAAAAATATATATATAAAAATGACTTTCTTAATGAAAAAAAAAGATATGTTTATAAATGCTTTGTAATGAAGAGACCTTCTGTTTAAGATCACTTAATTGAAAAAAAATATATAAAAACCAAAATAATGTAAGAAACTTTGGTTCAATAAACTTTTGGTTCAAAAGACAGAGACATCAATGTGAGAGAGAAACATCAATCTATTGTCTCGCAACTGCTCCTCCATCAAACCTGCCCTGACTAGAATCAAACTTGCAACTTTTGGTGCATGAGATGCTCCAACCAACGGATCACCTGGCCAGGGCTCTGTCTACTTTTGACAGCCCAGCCCCACCCCCAAAGCTCACCAAACTGGGAAGGTTGGGCATGAGCATTAGTGTCTCAGTGAGGCTGTGCAGCGTGTTGAGATGGGGTGGCATTAGGTAGGACTGGGGTTGGGGGGTGGGGGAGTCATAAAAGTCCCCAAATTAAACGAGATCCCTCTTCATTTCTCCCTTCAATGTGTTCTAGAGCCTATGTCCTACCTTTGTCTTGCCTACTATCAGTGAAAAGAATGTCACATCTTGGAGAATACTAGTTAGTTTTTCTGCCTTTTTGTATGTGTATAATTCTTATTAATCATATCCTTCTGACTAAAATATGACTTTCCCAGAGAGCCTTACCTGAGTCCCAGCCTGCTTTATTTTAGCCTCGGTGCCTGAGAGCTCCGTGGCTCCTGCCTTTCTCTGCCATAAGACTCAGCACACCGCTATTGCTCCACTTTCCGTTTGCCCGGGAACTCTCAGAGCACGGGCCTCCATCTGTCTCGTTCACTGCATTCAGCAAAATGAGTTTTTAACCATAGGGGCTCGGAAATCTTTGTCTCATAGATGGATGACAGAATGTATGGCCTGATGCTAGCTAATGCACTCTGTTCAATTCCATGGTCAGCAGGGAGTCAGGTTGTATGCTACAGCCAGAGAAGCACTGGTCACACGTGCTCAGGCACTGTGATCTTTGTGGCTAGTCTGTAAATTAGCAAACTGATATTCAGCTCTTAGACATATATTTTATAAACCCAGTTGCTGTGAGTTGGTCCCTGAAAAATTAATCCACTCTTAGAAGGTTAAACAAAAGCAGATTTTTAAGAATGTAAAGATGATGAAGTTCTGCATTATGGAAAATTACCAAAATAAGCTAAACCAAGGAGATTTCTAGAATTCCCCTGATAATACCAAAGCCTTTCAAAGGTTCAGGATGTCAAGACAAGCTCAAGCCATTTTCCTGAGGCAAGCTGCATATATGTTTTACATAAAATGAAGAAATACCAAGACCTTGGTGCAAAATCAATGCTATATTTTAAATATTTATATTTTAATCATTTCCAAATAATGATTTTTGCAAAAAAGATAAAATGCAAAATGGTTTGGCTCATGACAAGATAATTACAGAATATAAAAAGTAATAACACTTCCTAGTACACTTACTGCTTCCAGCCATCAGGGCACAGGAAGATCCGATTCATCCTTCTACCTAGCATTACCAGCCAGAAAACTGGAAACACTAGAAAATAACTGTTCTAGCAATTGGATTATAGGACCTGCAGGGCTGTGCTTCCTGAGAGAAAGGAAGCAAACAAGAAGAGTCCTACCATGACCCAAGCCTCCTGCCTGAAGTCAGCTCCGAGCTGGAATATAAGCAGAGGACCCCAAAGGAAGACAGGCGATGCCACCGAGAGGGCCATGGGAAGACACAGAGATGCTACATCTGACTCTACGCAGACCTGAGTGAGATATGTCCTTGAGACTGGTGCCTGTCAATGCTGGTTTTCTTGAAGAATAATGTGAAGTCCCAACCCCAACGCTTTCCTTTTGGTTTCCAGCACTGACTACAAATAGAGTGCATTCTGGGAAAGGACTAGAGCTGAGGCCGTGACCTGCACGAAGCACCACATGAGAAAGGTCTGTGCCCCAGCCTCTGGCATGCAGAGCCTGGACTGAGAACTCCAGGAGCCATGGTGTAATTTCATGAGGGACTTACCTCATACACACATTATCTTCATCTAGTTAGTGCTAACTTCAGGATCCTTCTCTGTTATATCATTTACCACTTCCTTCACCTTTGTAGTTGTTCCCAATTTTACATTTAAATTTTAATTATTAAATAATAGGTTCATTGTTGGAATAAGCCTAACAGTTTTTAAAGAAAAAGGTCAACTATAACCATCACCCATTCTTACCATTTTTGTGTGCTTCTTTCCAGTCTTAAATTTTATAGGATAAATACCATTGTATTGAAGGTTCCATTTCTCTTTGATAACTATTTATATCATATTAAAGTTTTCATTATTTAAACATACTTCACTGTGGTCACTTAACATAAATCTCTGATTGTATAGTTTCTTTTTACTTTCTATAAATTTCCAGTAATGGGAGAGCTGGGTTAGAGCATATGTATATGTTTAAAGATTGTGCCGATCAGCAGCATTATCCATCTGCAATTGATAGAAATTCAGGTCATGCTAACTTAAGAAATGATGCTTTATTTGCCCTCATTACTGGATAGCCTAGGGATTGGTCTCATTTATGGCTGAATCCAGAGTTTATGTGTGTGTGTGTGTGTGTTTTCTCAATTTTTCTGTGAATAATTTCTGAATAGATGTTTTGACTTTTTATTTTCTTAATGTGTCTTTCCAAGAGTATACATTTTAAGTTTGATAAGCTTAATTTATTAAAATTTTTATGGTTTGTGCTTTGATGTCCTAAGAAATTTTTGACTACCTTAAGGTTCAAGTTGAAAATAATTTCTCCTATGATTTATTATCAAATATTATACTTTTGCATTTGCATTAGCTCTGTGATCCATTTCAAGGTTTCTTTTTGTTTGCTTGTTTGTTTTTGTATAATGTGAGATGAAAGTTAGGATTCTTTTTTTAATTTGCCCATGTGAATATCCAGATGTTCTAATACCAATTGTTTAAATAACTATCCATTTCCCTATTAAATGACTCTGGCACATTTGTCAAAAATTAGTTGACATTTATAGATTGCTGGGGTCTTATTGTGTTCCATTGATCTATATATCTATCTTTATACCAATACCACACTGTCATGATTGCTATAGATTTATTGTAAATCTTGAAGTCAGGTAGTAAAAGTTTTCCAATTATATTCTGTTTCAAAATGGTTTGGGATTTTGAGGCCATTGGCATTTCTGTAAATGTCTGCTGCTGGGATTTTGATTGGAATTACATTGACTCTTTAGGTCAATTTGAAGAAAATTGCCATCCTAACAATATTGAATCTTCCAATCCATGAACATAGTATATGTCTTTATTTAGATAGTCTTCAATTTATCTCAGTGGTGCTTTGTAGGTTTTAGTATACAGGTTTTGCACATATTTCCAAAAATTTATTCCTCAGTATTTCATGGTTTTTGATGCTATTATTGATGGAATTTTCCTCAAATTTATTTTCCAATTCTTTACCCATCCACCTTAAAGCTCTGCTTATCTATGATTCTTTTTTAGCCTATGGGCTACATTCTCTCCTGCCATAGTTTCCCTCCAAGAGGAAAAGTGTCCACTAACACTCCTAAACCTAATTCTTAAAGGTCGTGATTAAGGGAAGTTTCTTTCCTGTTAGCCCTATTAAGAAATTCCCAAAGAAGTCTATTCTCGAACTGCCTTGAGAGACCGGATATTCTAGGTATTAAGGAATTGAGAAGAGTTTGCTAAAGAAACCCCTTCCAGGGGAAGGTACTGGGAAGACAAAAAGCTTAGTTAACCAAGTCCTCTACGATATTCATGATGTATATTATCAAGTTACTCTCTAAAAAAGGTGTGCTGATTTTACCATTCCATACACAGTGCAAATATTATCTTTCCTTTTTCACAAATGGTGCCTGAATGTTTATTTTCACCATGAAATCTCTGAATATTTATAACTACTGGATATCCTCCCCACTGCTAGCCTTGCATTCCTCTTGTTTGCTGAGCGTACAAAGTCTGGCTTTTCTTGGGCATCACAGTGAGGATGCACTTTAATCCCTCTCCCAGGGAATTGAAATCATCTGCTAAAATCCCAACTATCCATCTGAAGAAGTTTGTTTAAACTTCTAGTTGCCAACGTAGGGGAAATAGCCCATCTACTGTGAAATACAGTGTTAGTATGTTTAGAAAGCTCGGAACTTGGAAGTAAATAATTCGTAGTGGAAATTCTCACAGAATAAACTAGAAGACCAATAGTATAATTTGACCCTTTCAAATGCTCTTCATACTTATAGAAAAAGAGGGGCATGTCTCATAACTAAGATTTCCTGTATAATGCATTATTTATTTTACTGATAGAACAGAAAGTAGGTTTTCCAATATAATATTAATTTATTTAAGATCTCTAGGGTTTCAATATACAACACTAAGAAGAACTAATTGAACAAATGGGTTCTGAGACCCTCAAAGAGTTAATATACCTCTTTAAATTAGAATTGGGATCATAGTTTTATTAGGTAAACTTTACAGTCAGTTTTTCATCTTAAAGAAAACCTAGATATTAGTTTATACAATGGATCATCCCAAAGAGTGTTAGTAGAAAGGCCAAACCATGTCTCTGTCTCTCAAATAATGAGTACATGAATATATATATATATATTTACCCAACAAAGATGGAGATGGAGGGCCTGTGGGCAGCACACACGGGAGCAGGGGCCGAGCTGCCAGGAGCGGGGCGGGATGCCTGCCACCCACCCCACAGCTGAAGTGGTTCAGCCGATGTCCCCGGGACTCCGGCCACACTGAGCCCGTGGCCAGAGCATGGGTGTGCTGGCGCTGAGAGGCTGGGGTCCTGGGGATGCTATTGGAGTGTCCAGTCCTGTCAGCCCAGCCTAGGGGCGGCTGGAGTTCCAAGTCCTTTTGTTTTCTGCAGCCATTGGACTTGAAGCAGAAATCAAGAGCCTGTGGAGCACCAGGAATGCTGGGAATCATAGTTCAGTGGCAGATGCGTTGCAGGATCTCCTAGACCCCTTTGCTGTTGCAAAGGGTAAAATTTTCTTCCTTTATAAGGCAAAGTAGCATTGCATAAATGTATCACAGGTATTTTACCCACTCATCTACCAATGGACAATTGGGCTGATTCCAAATCTTCACTATTGTAAATAATGCTGCAGTGGACATAGAGGTGCATATATTCTTTCAAATTAGTGTTTCGGGATTCTTCAGATAAATTCCCAGAAATGGAATTGTTGGGTCATAAGGCTGTCCCATTTTTTAACATTCTGAGGTAACTCCATACTGGTTTCCAGAGTGGCTGCACCAGTCTGCATTCGCACCAGCAGTGCACAACCTCACCCAGCACTTGATGTTCGTTGATTTATTGATGATAGCTATTCTGACAGGTATGAGGTGATACCTCATTTTGGATTTAATTTGCATCTCTCTGATGATTAGTGACATGGAGCATCTTTTCCTATGTGTGTTGGCCATCTGTATGTGCTCTATGTGAGAAGGGTCTATTCAGGTCTGTAGACCATTTTTTATTGGATTGTTTGGATTTTTTTTTTTTTTTTTTTTGGTGTTGAGTTTTATACATTCTTGATAAATTTTAGATATCAATCCTTTATCAGAGGTTTAATTGGCAAGTATGTTCTCCCATTCAATGGGTTGACTTTTCATTTTGTTGATAGCTTCCTTTGCTGTGCAAAGCTCTTTAGTTTGATATAGTCCCATTTGTTTATTTTTTCTTTAATTTCCCTTGTCCTGAGCTCTTTGGTTCCTTGAGTGTTCTAATGCCACTCCTTCAAAATAGACTCGCCCAGGCTGAAAACTGACTTCTGTGCATAGGCCTCAAAGTTTCAGGTGCACTGTATGTGTGTGCCTGCATGTGGTATTTTGTGGAAGAGCCACACTCAGGGGCCCAAAGAGCCACATGTGGCTCTCGAGCCATGGTTTGCCAACCGTTGTCTTAGGAGTTAGATCGAAAAAAATATTGTTACCAGAAATGTCTGAGATTTTACTACCTGTGTTTTCTTCTAGAATTTTTATGGTTTTGAGTCTAACATTTAAGGCTTTCATATACTTTTAGTTTATTCTTGTGTGCAGTGTAAGAAGGAGCTCTAATTTCATTTTTTGCACATATCTGTCCAATTTCCCACCACCATTTATTAAATAGACTATCTTTAGTCCATTGTATGTTTTTGCATCCTTGTCAAATATTAATTGGCTATAAAGGTATGGGTTTATTTCTGATTCTGTATTCTGCTGCATTGATCTGTATGTCAGATTTTATGCCAGTACCACAGTGTTTTAATTGATATGGCCTTGATATCAAATATTGTGATTCCTCCAACTTTGTTCTTCTTTCCCAAGATCACTCTTGCTATTTAGGGTCTTTTGAGCTTCTTGATAATTCTGATTCCATGAAGAAAATTGCTTCCCACTTTTCTGCAACTACCTCTGTCACCTCAACATTAGGGAAAATAGCTTGTATTTATTGTTCCAAATCCTTTTCTAAGTAAAACTTAATTTTCCTTAATATTTAGTGGGGGGAAAACACACAAAAGTCTCATTTTGCTTTTATGTTCTTTGTATCTAAGATGGTTCATGCTACTAATATAAAACTTGTGTAAAACAATAATTGACAATAATTGCACAGTTAAATAAAAATAAGCAAGTCTAGGAGTGTTTTATTTGAACTTTTAAAAAATATTCTTTTAGGTAGTATTAAAATGAAAGTGACTTTAATATGCTCATTAAATTCAACGAAGTTCAAATATAATACAGACTTACAGCTGTTAAAATCATGAAATTGACACTGTTTTATCATCATTATTTAGCATTTATTTTATAATAGGAATTAGATTTTGTTATGTACAATTACCAAAAACATTTATTGTTCAAAAAAGAATATTAATTATGTAAATATACCTACTAAATACCTGATATTCAAATCAAACTATCAAGATTTATAATTAATCTTATCTTTGCATTTTTTAATGCTTTTTAAAAATTTGGCTGAACCAGCCATATTACAACAATGAGCATATAGAAAAGCTTCTGGATTTATTTTTTTGTTTTGTTTTTAGATGTGATTGTATGTTTTTATTATATTTAAGTGTGGTGTGTTTTTTTTTTATCTCCTGGAATAGACTTTTTTCTTTTAAGTTTATTTGATTCGAGAATTTCAACCTTCTCTAAATGGGTCATGGTCTTGTTGAATGTTTTATGATATCTTGATTTTCTGTTTTATTTCCTCCTTAGCTCTTCTTATTACAATCTAATTGTACTTATTTGGGGTTCTATGATCTGTCTCATGAACTAGAACGTTAATTCCATGAAGATTTGTTTGTTTGTTTATTCTTGTGTCTACAGAAACTAGGACAGTCCCTGGCATGTAGTATGTACTCAAAAATTTTTTAATAAATAGAATTTAATAAAACTCAGTGCCTGAATGACAAAACCAGTTGGAGCCAGATAGCTACTTCCTATAAGAGGCTCACAAATCCCCTAGTTTACAATGGGCGCTTCATTCCTATTACCTGGCCCACTTCATTGATTTATGTTCTATGCCTAACTTTGCTTAACTTTTGAGATTGTAACCCTTGAAACATGTTTCCAATGTATTACTCTCTAACATATCTTAAGTGAAACACTTAGATCAATAATTCATTTGACAGATATTACCATAATAGATTGCATCCTCAGTTGAAACTCTGAGCCCTCCCATCCATTAAAAGAAGGGCATGAATTGATGCAAATGAAGTCGCACCTGTAAGAGGTTTGTAGGACATTGGTATGCTCCACCATACCCAGGGGAAAACCATAGCATATAATTCATCTACTGTAAGCCTAAGTAAGATAGAGGGTAAGAATTCCACCCAAACCAGGTGGATTTCCATGTCAGAATTATTTTGTTTGCAAAAATCTATTTAGTTCTATTTCACCACTAGTGAAACTCACAATTTTATCGATACTGTTACAACGCACATGAGCTGAAGCTGCAGCATCACAAACTTAATCAGGCAGAGGAGATGCTGTCCTCTGGATCAGCACTCCCACCTCTGAGGATGTTGTTTAGAAGACACGGGTTAGGGTGAAGAAATGGACACAGTGAATTCCCATACCAACATTATGGGGGAAACCACCTTGCATTTCAGTGGCAAAGGACAATGAGCATTATGTCCTGCTTGCTTATCCGTGAGTCCACTGCAGCTTGGGCGCAGCAGGGCTGAAGTGCAAAAGGCAGAGGCCTGTATTTTTAAGTACAGTGTTCTCCTCAGATCGTTTATGTGGCCAAGTCACAGCACCAAAAAGAACAGGGATATACACGCCACTGTTCCTGAGCCAGAGCAAGGGTGCACTGGTCAAATGGTACTCAGGGAAATAAAAGTTTAGAACAATGATGCAGCCTGATATATACCCACATTACATGTAGACAGAGACTGTTATCTGTGATCTTAGACCTCAGTATGCAGAGTCATATGTAAAGATTCAGGGGGTGCCCTTTTCTGGCCAAGATGAACTACCAGCATAGACTAGGAAGAGAGAAGACTGGTCAAGCACTTTACCCTCTGGACATGAAGTTCTAAGAAGATGGATATTAGAATTGGAACTACAAAGCACTGGCACCTCAAAAGTTTGAGACAGCAATAACCACAGAACCTGAGGAGTCACTGTGTCTCCAGAGATGTGGGCAGAAACCACCTTTTTGCAATTTCTCTAATGGAATGACAATCAACCACAGGCTTGTTGTGGAATAAGGCTCCACTGGGCATTACAAGTTTGGCTTAATGAAAACAATGCAGTAGTGTACAGTTTTCTCTCTCTCTCTCTCTCTCTCTCTCTCTCTCTCTCTCTCTCTCTCTCTCTCTCTCAGTATTTAAATGGTGATTTCACAAAATATTACTTTTAATCAAATCACATGGATAGATGTCATTATTTTATCATTTTTCTCTAAATAGATGAAATTTTATCAGATCATTTTTCAGCCAAACGTGCTATATAGTTTTGATGACGTTTTCTCATTATTTGACAAACTTTCCATTAAACCTGGCTTCCACTAAAAAGAACAGTGTGCTAAAGAAGAAACACACATGTTTATGTCTCTAAATCCAAAGGGAACACAGTATTTTCTTGGTCCCAAATTGAAAGATTCTTCCAGGACAAACAAAGGGTTGCCAGTGGAAACTCTGGATATTAGTATTTCAAGTGAGCTGGGGAAGCTGGAAATTTTTGTGAAACAAAAACATACAATAATTTCAAATTACACACATTCACAGAACAAATCTTTGCCAAACTGGCTGCTCAGATATTATTTTTCCACCTAAATAGTTTAATGGCTTTTCTTTTAAGTATTAGTTGAAAATATTTACCTACAAGCTCAAAGGAGCCTCCTGGAGTTGATTAAAACTTGGTTGGAAATATTCTAAGTTTTTAAAAAATGATTCATTATGAAGGAAAGTACAGAATGTTTTCTTGTCACTAACAATAAAATCTGAAACATAAAATGTGGTCTCTTCCCAATTACATGTGAAATGTCATTGACAACAATAAAGTTACAAGTAATTTACAAATTATGTATTAAGAGTAGAATTAATAAATACAATGAGAGAGATTAGTGACTTTAGCTGCACAAGATGAAAGAATTAAGAAGCCCAGCTCAATAAGTTGTGTGAAAGTGTTAAAACTCCAAATTCTTCAAAATATTTATTAAACAGACAAAAATAACTAGCAACAAATTGGAAAAGAAATCTCTTGGCTTAAACCACTAAGTAGAAGAGAGGCTATAAAATTTGCACAACCTGACCACTCCCTTTGTTTAAAAACAATCATTTAATAAACAGCTAGAAGCAAGAAACTCTCTCTTGATTTTCAACCAAAACAGCTCAACACTGCCTGGACTAGTGAGTCTAATTATGTGCTAGAACATAGGCCACTTGGCGCACTGTTCATTTTTTTTGCCAGAAAGCTCCCTCACCCCCTCAAGAATGTTTCTTATTAGAGTTAGCAAATAAAGGAATTTTAGTTTTTATTTTATGGTCACTGGCATCAGCGGTTACAATTTGAAATAACTACCGTATCTTAGCAACTCCAATCTTAACAAAATAAATACTGCAAGGAGCAAGCAGGCTTCATGCCACACTAGCATCTCATCAGCATCCAGAGGAGAAAGGGGAAGGAACGGAGGACCACGCTCCTGTGGTGTGCTGGCCTGACAGCTCTCCCAGGGCCAAAATCATGACATGGCTTTCCATTTCTCAGCAGGAGCACCTGCCATGATATATTTTAGGGAAAAAATTCATTCACTTAGTTCTACAAGGGCAGACATGAAAGAGGAAGGAAGAGGGATGATGTTTTGAAAAAAGAAAGATGTGAGGGGGGAGATAAATTTAAGTATTATTTTGCTCTTTTTTTTTTTTTTTTTCCTCCTGGGAATGGTGGCCCAATGGGGCTTTTCTCCTAAATTGCATTGAAACCAATGTTCACACTTGCACAGCCTGATAAGTTTCCTCCCTCAGACACTATATAGCCTGGTGTAGCTCCAAATTATGACTAAAATAAGAAAGAGGGTACAAAATAAATCCTTAGTGAATAAATTAACAAATCCACTTCTGTCCTCTCAAACAGGTTAGAAAATACTGAAGACAAAAATCTACTGAAACTATGTCATTCCCTGGATAGATTGCTCACAGGGTTCCTGATGGAGAATTAACCTGGATAGATGGCTCACAGTGTTTCTGGTGCAGAATTAAATTCTCATTCAACATGGTCCAAACACCCACATCCATCTGAAGTCAACCTGAGGCTATGCAATTTCAAAGGAAGACCAGGGACTTTGTGGTTAGATAGACTTCACTAGGGACCATTATGTTATCATTTCCAGCTCTGTGAACTTATAATATTACATTTAACGTCTCTGATCTTCAATTTCTTTTCAGCCAAATGGGATAAAACTCCCTAAGGAAAAAGATGGCGGTAAAGTTGTCAATTGGAATAATGTATGTAAAGCTCCCTAGCTCATTTCCTTGTAAGTACATTTACCATCAACAGAGTTAATCCACTTCCCTTTTCTTGATTTCCTTTCATCTGAGTCACACAGGCCACCATCAACAAACACATCACATCTGACAGCCTACTCAACACTATCCCGTTGTATACTAACCAGGTTTACCACCACTCCCGAGTATATTTCACTGTTGAGTTCTTTGGTTCATTAACTCTTGAATCTGTTTTATCCTGCCCATCTCCAATTATAAGTTGATATCTTGTTTAAGGCTTCATTAACTCTTGCTTGATTGCAAGAGCCCAGCATTGCTCATCTAATCTAATCTTGGACTTCCAATCTGCTGCCAGAATTCTCTTTCTGATTTTGACCAGGTATTTTTCTGCTTTAAATTCTCCTTTCTATGTATATGAGGCCTTTATTTCTAGGCTCTCCTTATTTCTTAAGTCTCATTTCCTGGAGTTATTCTTACTATGAACCCTATACTCCAGTCAAATCAGGCTGCTTCTATTGCTGCTTCATGACTCAACACTTTGACAATTCTTACACCATGTATATATATAAAATGATTTTTTTGCCCACTTGACAAAATCCATCTGCACTCAACTGAAGTATTATCTCCTGTAATCTCTTTAGAAGGCTGATAAAATTTTACGCAGGACCATGTCAGTGCAATATACCATGCCTTCATAGCACTTAATTACAATGCATTGTAATAATTTATTTTCTGTGTGACTCTTTTATTAAACCACGAGACAGAGAGTAGAAGACCTGACATTACAAATATGTTTTAGTATTCCCATTGAATAGCACAGCACCTGAATGTAATAGGTGCTCAATAATGTTAGCTCATCCACTTTACCACGCTCCTTCCTACCCTCCAAATAATAAAAGATGAATTAAATTGACCTCTTTTGACTTGTATTTTGATCATGTTAACTGAATACTTTACTTCATTTATTAAAGTAATACTATCAATAAAAGAATAATATACAAATTGACCATCACTCCAAGACACAAGATGGCTACCCCCATGTGGTCAAAGATGGATGCCCCCATGTGGAAACAAGATGGCCACCACAACCTGTGGGCAGTTGGGGGTGACCAGGTCAGCAGAGGAGGGCAGTTAGGGGCAATCGGGCCAACCAGGGAGTAGTTAGGTGTCCATCAGGCTAGCTGTGGAGTGGTTAGGGAGTGATCAGGCTGGCAGTCGGAAGCAGTTAGGGACAATCAGGCAGAGGCAGGCGAGCAGTTGGGAGCTAGCAGTCCTGGATTGTGAGAGGGATGTCCAACTGCCCCTTTAGGCCCTGTGGGATCGGCCTAAGCAGGCAGTCAGACATCTCTCAAGGGGTCCCAGATTGGACTGAGAGACACCCCTTATCCCCTGCACGAATTTTGTGCACCAGGCCTCTAGTGTTTAATATAATCTAAAATAAGACTGAGCATCTCTTTACCCCCAGAAACTTATACTTAAGTAAAAATATAATTTGATGTTGTTATTTTTGTGCTTCATGAATACTTCTGATTTTTGTTTCCCTGATTAACAAAATCCTATTTTGTGGTTTGTAACCTTAAATCTCCATTATGGCTCTATATTATTCTGCTTCTTGCTACTCTCACCCCACACAGATCTCTCTTTATATTTCCTTAAAAAATGCCCATAGTATGCATACAATAAAAACATAATCAATAGTAATAATGATGGAGAGAAGAAGGTTTATAGAAGAAGCCACAGGACCTGTAAGAGCTGCAGATATGGGAAATGAGCTGCACCCCGTCCACGTGTGATGGCTGAGAATCTGGAGAGATATCTTATCTGTAGTGTTCCTCCTCAGCCCAGAGCACCAGTGCCAGAGAGAGGAGCCCCACAGCATCTGGCTGTAAAAATCAGCAGGAATTCTGCCCATCTGGGTGAGACAGAGGGCTGCTGGCAACCCAGGCATCCTCTTAAAGAGCCCATGCACAGACTCACTCAGTTGCAGGCACCTGCCTGGCCTCCAGTGGAAAAACTGCAGTCAGGGATTGAAGGGGGAACAGAGACATACAGAGGAAAACTGAGTTGTATGGATCCAGGACACGGGTTGGAGGGACAGCCTCCATTGTCCCTATGTTGATCCCTGCCCCTACATGGCCAAATCTGAATCTGTCCTAGTCTAGTGAATACCTCTCACCCCATCACTCAGATGACTTTCTAAGACCCCATCTTTCACTATTGCCTTATAGGTAGCCAGCACCAGCCCTCAGTAGGCCCTTTTTCTGGATGGTTGTAGGCCCAGTCCTGGGGTCAGGCAGGCTCAGTTCACAGTGGGGTCATTCCAGACAACTACCAACTGTGGATCACTTTGTAGCTCCTACCAGGTAGCCAGGGCTGGTCACACTCAGCTGTTTACCTGACCCTTCACTGAAACCACTCCCAGGAAGACCCAGACCAATGCACTCAGTGGCCTGCTTCAGACCACAAAAGAGAACGACTCAATTAGCTTTATAAGTGGCATGCCCAAGATGGGGTCTCAGCAGGACCAGAGCCCACTGAGGAAAGCCCTGTTCATCAGGTCAGGACTGTACGGTAGCTTATAGGACGTGGGTAGAGCCTGTCTTCACAACCAGTCAGCCTTAGGGTCAACCCCAACCACTGATATGCTAACTCTAACAATGCTCACAACACAACCAGCACAAGGGACACTCCTGGAGCATCCAGTTTGGGAGACTGTGACCCTGGGCACACGGGTTTCCAGCTACCTAAGGTCACCCTGGCAGGACTGGGAGATGTAGGACATTTACCTAATTCATAGAAACAAACAAAGAGAGGCAGCCAAAAGGAAGAGACAAAGAAACATCTCCCAAATTTTAAAAAAGAAAAGAAAAAAGGACAAACTACAGAAAAATAACTAAATGAAACAGGGCAAGTAATCTATCAGATGCAAAGTCAAAATACTATAAGGATTCCCAAAAAACTCAGTGAGAACTTCAACAACAAAATAGTAAGCATAAAAGAAGGACATCAAAATCATAACAAAGAATCATAAATGAAGAACATAATAACTGAAATAAAGACTACACCAGCAGGAATCAATAGCAGATTAGATTAAGTAGAAGATTGAAAGACAAGAGAACAGTAAAAAATTAAAAACAGTAAAAAGATTTAAAAAAAAAATAAGGATAGTTTAAGGGATCTCTGGGACAACATAAAATATAACATCTGCATCATAGGTGTACCGGAACCAGAAGAGGAAGAGCCAGGATTAAGAATCTATTTGAAAAAAATGACTAAAACTTCCTTAATCCAGTGAAGGAAATACAAGTCCAAAAAGCACAGACTCGTAAACAAGATAAATCCAAAGAGACCTATACCAGGACAAGTCATAATAAAATGCCAAAGGTTAAAGGAAGAATCTTAAAACAGAAGAGAAAAGCAGTAAGTTACCTACAAGGTAGCTCCCTGAAGACTGTCAGTTGATTTCTCAACAGAAGCTTTGCAGGCCAGAAGGGATTGGCATGAAATACTCAAAGTGATAAAAAAAAAAAAAAAAAAAAAAAAAAAACAAAACAAAACAAAACAAAACAAAAAACAAGGACCTGCAACCAAAACTACTCTGTCTAACAAGATAAAGCCAAAGGAGTTCATCACCACCAAACCAACATGACAAAGAATGTTAAAGGAACTACCAGTAATTATTTTAACATAAATAGATTAAATGCTCTAATCAAAAGACATAGGGTTGTTCAATGAATAATAAAATAAGACCCATGCATATGCTGTTTATAAGATACCCACTTCAGATCCAAAGACCATTCTAGATTGAAAGTAAAGACATGTAAAAAGGTATTTAATGCAAATAGAAACAAAAAAAACTGGGGTAGCAATACTTATATCAGACAAAATAGACTTAAAACAAAGGCTATAATAAAAGACAAAGAAGGACATTTTATAATGACAAAGAGATCAACCCAAAAAGAGGATATAAACATCTATGCACCCAACCTAAGAGCAACTAAAGATGTAAAGCAAATATTGACAGACATAAAGGAAAAAATTGACAGTGATGCAGTCTTAGTTGGGGACTTTAACACCCTATTGTCATTAATCAATGAATAGATCCTCCAAACAAAAAACCAACAAGGAAACATGGCCTTAAATGACACATTAGAACATGTGCTATTTACTTTATTATTTATTTTATTATTTCATTTTTTCTTGATGAGAGAGAGAGATAGAGAGAGAGAAACATTGCTCTGTTGCCTCCCACATGTGCCCCAAACAGGAATTGAACCCACAACCTGGGTATGCACCATGACTAGGAATTAAACCTGCTACCTATTGGTATATGAGATAATACTCCAACTAACTGAGTCATACTGGCCAGCGATATGTAGATTTAATTGATATCTTTAAATCATTTCACCCCAAACAACACAATACACATTCTTTTCAAATACACATGAAACCAGCATTATTTACAATATCCAAAATATAGTAGCAACCTACATGCCCATCAATGGACAACTGAATAAAGAAATGGTACATATACAATGGAACATTATAGGGCCATAACAAAGAATACACTCTTACAATTTGCAACAACCTGGATGGACTTAGAGAGCATTAAGCTAAGTAAAATAAGTCAGACAGAGAACGACAAATACCATCTGACTTAACTTATATGTGGAATCTAAGAATGAAAGAAATGAACGAACAAAAGAGAAACAGACACACACTAGTAGATACAGAGAACAAAATGATGGTTACCATAGAAGAGGATTTGGGCAGCTGTGTGAAAACAGTGAAGGGATTAAAAAGTATAGATTTGTAATTATAAATAGGCATGGGGATATAAAGTGCAGCATATGGAAAATAGTCACTAATACTGTAATAACTATGTATGGTGTCAGGTGGGGATAGACTTATTGGAGATAAGTCTATTTGTAAGGTATATAAATGTCTGACTACTATGCTGTATACCCAAAACAGGAATTGAACCCTGTAATTAAAACATTTTTTTAAAGAGATAGGAAAAAAACAGAATACATGTGAAGTGTTCAAGAGTACAGTTAAATATTTTAGGTTCAATATTTCTGTAACAACTTTCCTAGTGGGCTTAAAGAAAAATACTTCACTAATTGCCCCATCTTCAGGAAAGTCATCAACCACCCAGATTTAATCAATCCCATCATTAGAAGTACTGCCTCTAAAAATAAACAAATGAAACTACATCCAATTAAAAAGTTCCTGCACAGCAAAAGAAACCATTAACAAAACAGAAAGGGGGCCCACTGTACGGGAGAACATATTTGTTAATGACACATCTGATAAAGGGTTAATATCCAAACTATATCAGGAACTCACACAACTTAACAAAAGGAAGACAAACGATCCAAGTAAAAAAATGGGCAGAGGACCTAAATAGACACTTCTCCAAAGAGGACATACTAATGGCCAAGAGACATGAAAAAATGCTCAAAGTCACTAATCATCGGAGAGATGCAAATTAAAATGACAATGAAGTATCACCTCACACCTGTCAGAATGGCAGGTGATACCATCAGTAAATCAACAAACGACAGGTGCTGGTGAGGATGTGGAGAAAAGGGAACCCTCTTGCACTGATGGTGGGAATGCAGACTGGTGCAACCGCTGTGGAAAACAATATGGAATATTCTCAAAAAATTAAAAATGGAACTCCCATTTGACCCAGCAATATATCCTAAGAACTATGAAATACCAATCAGAAAGAATGTATGCACCCTATGTTCATAGCAGCACAATTTACAAAAGCTAAGACCTGGAAACAGCCCTAGTGCCCATCAGCAGATAAGTGGATAAAAAATCTGTGGTACATTTACACCATGGAATACTACACAGCTATAAAAAAGAAGGATCTCTTATCCTTTGGGACAGCATGGAGGGGCCTGGAGAGTATCATGCTAAGTGAAATAAGCCAGTCAGAGAAAGACAAGGATCACATGATCGCCCTCATATATGGAATCTAAGTAACAAAATAAACTGATGAATGGAGTGGCCCCAGAGGCTGGAAGTATGGAACAGAGCACAGAATCTGCGATGGAAAGTGGGTGGTGAGGGCCTGGAGTTGGGGGATGGGGAGGGGTATAGGAGGGTTGAAAGGGGTCAATGGGGGAGGGCATATGTAATACTTTCAACATTAAAGTTTAAAAAACAAAAAAGAAAGAAATACTTTCTCTACTTTATTGATAAGATGGTGTAAATTTTTTTCTGTACACACCAAAGATTATCTCAAAATAGAAAGAAACTATAGAGGGAGCATGTCTGAACATCATCATGTCTGAAAAAGAAGTGAAATGACAAAAAGTTAGAGAAAGGGAGAGAAAATTAAGTTCAATGGTCAGAGAATAAAGTTATTCAGGCGATGTGAACTGAGTTCCTACCATCTATGGCACTGTGTCCGGCACTCAGGAAATAAATTTAAAACCTCCCGTCCTTCCAGGGCAGTCAGGGAGAGACCGACGCCACCAGTTATGATGTGACTCGAGCCTTATATTGTCCAAGAATATTCTGTTAAGGACCTATAATAACTAATTATTGAGCAAAAGTCATGATTAAATGTAATATTATTAATTACTATCCTGTGGGGAGGAAAAATTATTTACAATTTTTTTAAGATGGTGAGGTTGTTTTAAGGATAGCACAAATTAAAATTATATTGCTTTTCTTTATAAACTTTCTGCATCCCAATTATAATCTACTTTCTAAACAGTACACAGGGCCTTGCTTTCATCGTTAAATACAGATGCCCGGGTAAGTCTAAATGTCAGATAAAAAATGCATACTTTCAGGTATGAAGTATCCCCCCATATATTACAGGGGACATACTCATACAGAGATGTAGGCGTCATTTTATCTGAGATTCAAACTGAACTGAGCGTGCTGTGTTTGTATTTGCCAGGCCTGGCAGTCCTCTGCAGAGGGCGCCTGCAGGTCAGCAGCCGCCGCGGCCCGCAGTGGCCCAGGGCCGCCCTGGGCACAGGACAGGGCCGCGGCCGCGGGGCTGTGTCCCGCAGCTCTGGTCTCACACAGAGACTTCGCAGCAGTGTTCCTGCTTTGGCTCCCAAACGGCTTCTGGTTCATCACACAGTAACAAACGCGACCTTTCCCCTCACGTCCCCCTGAGGAAAACACACTCTCTAAATGGGTGGAAGTCTCAGAAATTAAAAGTGACTGTGAACTGTTCCAGAAGCTTGAGCTGTCAATACTTTGCGCTTTTAAGTAGTTGCCATAATTCACCCCAGAAGCATCTGCATATTTTGTGGAGTTTTTCATGGCGTGCGGTGAACTTTGATATCTTCGGGGAATAAAAGAGCTCTCTGTCTGTCTATCTGCACGTATATATTTAACAATGCAAGTGATTGTTACAAAATGTGGGCTGTTGTCAATTCCAGCTCCCTGTCAGAACAAAGGAGCAGAGGAGCAGGCAGGGCGGGATGATCTAATGTGCCTACGCTAATAGCAGCCCGGCCCGGCACCGCAGCCCTCCGCAGAGACTGCTTTAACACCATGAGCAGACGTTAAAAAACTGCACGGTGACAGGAAGAGTGCATTTTAAATTGTCAACCTTCACCGTGTCCTTTTGAAGAACAGCAATTACATAACCGGCAGCTTTATTTTGCATTTGGAATATATATACATAAAGCACGTTGCAGTGTTATGCCAGACTCCACAGCTGAATTCTTTATAGGAATTATTTATTTTTTACTATTACCTTTTTTCCCTTTATTACCAAGTAACTAGTGGAAGTTGCTATCAATATTAAGTAAGTAGTACAGAATTACAACTGTTTTCTATTTAAATTATTAACAAATGTATTTAATCAGGCCATTGACCATATGCCATTCTTTAATCACATTCAAAGTCCAGTTTGTAATGTTGCAAGGGTTACGCTTTTTGTCATCTTTATAACATTAAAAGAGTTTGTTAATATTCTAACAATTTGTTAAAGTTTAAGTCATTTCTTATTAGGCAATGGGAGAAGAAAATGCTATCCAAAAAGTAATTTTATGTCACCAAAACATCATTTAGTCTTTTTTTCCCCCCTAATTCTCTTCTCCTTTTGAAATAATTTTAGGAAAAGCTCTTTAAAAATGCAGACAATGCCAAGAGAAATGCATTGCAAGTACCTTAAATAGTTAATGTATTTTCTAAATGAGTGATTTAAAATAGCTATTAAAAGAGAGGAAATGAGCTTAGGTTTCTAGTAATGACTTCTCTTCAAAATGAAATCTGTAAATCCCTGATCACAATCCCAAACCCCAGAGGGCGTGGCGTCCTGGGGCCGGGCTCATGGGCCACACGGCCAGCAGCCCCAGTGAGGGCGTGGTTTTCATAGATGTAATCTGGGAGAACATCCACAGTTTATCATCCTGGGCACAGTTTATGAATGAATTTCCTTTTCAAAGTACATTGTTCTAGAAATCAACTTTTCACCCAAATTGTAACCAGAGCATATAGGAATGTGAGCGGAGCGCAAGTATGTACCTACAGAGACATGTGCATATGTGCTTATATATGCATGCACACACATGCACAAAATATAAGTGCCATTTTATTCGCAGCAGCATAATGACTCAGCCTGCGATTGTTAATAAAAGTGCATTTCTAACCATCGAATTGGAGTCTATTATTCTCAGTTAATTGCTTTGCCCTAAAGAGACTTCCAGCGGGCTGGCAGCCTGTTTGTGTCAGTTTCATTTTATTCACCAGTCAATCTTGTCTCCTCTTCTTTTTAAAGCCCATATATTGATCAAATAGATTTTTTAGCATACCTCCGCAGCTTTCACGGCATCTTAAAACATAAAAATAATCTTACTATCATCAGATACATTTTGATTACTTCATTCATTTGCCTGTTATCTTCATTGCTATTTCAGGAGCAAATAGATGCCCCTCAGATAGGCCCGTAATTTTGCCTTTGAATAGAATAGATGTAATTCACTTAAAGAGGCATTTGGCAAAAGTGATGGCAAGGAAGTGCACACTGTGGTGGGTGCGGGGCTGCTGGCAGCAAGGGCAGAGGACGCTTGTTGAGTGGGCACCTTCTTTCCGGGGTGCCCTGCAGAGGAGAGAGCGTCTTGTTACAGTGTGGCCTCGGGGGAGAGGTGCTATTAGGGGGTGAAGTTGCTTAAAGAAATAAATGGGCAGCATGTTCCATTTGAGCCAAAGAAGAACAGGAGAGCAGGGACAGAGAGCAGGGGGTGAGGGTAGAAAAGCAGTTAAGCTAGAAAATCTGAAAGAATTAGAATCTTCCTTCTGTGCGTCCGGTTGCGAAGAGGGGGGGTAAAAGCGTCATGGGGTGCGGAGGTAATTAGCAGATCAGAAGCACAGCTGTTAAAAGGTGACCCTCCTCCTCCCCCTCCTCCGTTACTCAGTCTGGGAAACTATGGACATCATGTCAGTGTTTTCTCCAGGGGCCTGGGTGCAGGCCTCCCAGCATCTGCCACAGCGCTCTCAGCACTGTCACTGTCCCGAGCCAGTGCTTTGTATGGAAATGCCTGTGCATGAGCCGGCTTGCCTTTCCCGGCCTTTGATCAATGACTCTAAGGGCCGGTTTCCATCCGGGACATTGGGACATTGGGGATACCTAGAGACACTGGGGGGGGGAGGGTCCCCGCTCTTTGGTGAGCAGGCTGAGGTGCACAGCCCACAGCCCACAGCTCAGCCCCCGGGACTGGGGTTCACTGAAGGACAGCAGTGCTGAAGGGGGCCCTGCTCTCCCAGGGTGCCGGGCACCCCCTCAGAGCGGAAAACAAAGCTGCAGCAGTCAGGGTGGCGGGAGGAAGGTCTCCACAGCCCACAGCCCAGAGACCCAGACAGAGACGAGAGCAGGAAGCTGCAGAAGCGCCCCCGCCGCCTGGGAAGAGCCTGCACCCCAGGAACGGTTGAGCAAAACACAACCCCCATCTTGAGGGAACAAAGAAAAATGAAGATCTTTGCTTGAGAGAAGATGTTTCAGAGGCCTCCAAGACAAACCAACTGAAAAATCCCAATAAAAAGTCTCAGTAAGAAAAATTGTGTCACGGTCCCTAATCCCCAACAGACCTTAACAGGAGGTTCATGAGCCAAAGACTGGCGTCTGCAGAAGACAAAGACAGAGAATGTCGTCTAGAGGAGGGGTATGCTAAGCGGCGGCAGCAAGATGAAGCAGACTGGCACCTTACAGTTAGGACTCCTACAAAGAATAACCAGAAACATGCTAGACCGTGTCACAGTGACTGCAACATCTCCGCGCTGGGAGATTAATATTTAGTTGAAGCCTGGGGCAATATTTTTAAAACCTTTTTTTTGTTTGGACGGATGCTTCATCCCCCACCTAACTAGACACCCCGCCACCAAGCCACTCCCCCGCACAGATGGCCAAGGCATTTGCTTTTTCAAATACTCCATATTTCCACAGCCGCCCACCAGACGAGAACTAGATTACCAATGCTGTGTAAACTTTCCCAGCCCTGACACAATGAGATTCCAGAACATGTACGTGTGCAGCTAAATGCAGCATTATACATAATGTACTGTAATTCCAACAGACAAGTTGCTATCTTCCGTAGATATACACATTTTCCATGCCAAACACATGAACGTCAATACATTTTTCTCAAGTTAAAATGGAAACCATTTAACAGATATAATGGGCACCATGACTTTCATTCTGCATTACTAATGTGGCAGAGGAGGGAAGCTTTGGCAGGGATCGCACTGAGACCAAAAATGTAAAAAAAAAAAAAACAGGAAACAACTTAGAGTTATCATTGCTGTCAAGCTATTGTCCCAAAGCCTGGTCAAAGCACGGAGATGTCACATGACCAGAAGAAGTCTAACTTCTTACAATTCTACAGATGAGAATGTGAAAAATGGACAAAATAGGAATTGGGTTTTTACAGAAAGATCAGAGTGGTATCAGCATCCATCTCCCCCATTCCCAAGGAGAAGGTGCAATAGACAGCTTGATTTTAGGGGAGATTAAACGATAAGTAAAGGAGAATTGGGAAGATTATCCATAAACCCAAATCCCGAGCCACTAATTTCACTGCAGGAAAAACATATTTGTCAAGTCTCCTTTCCATCTCCCTTGTAAAAATGTCAGAAATAATAATACATGTCATCAGCTCTTAACCTCATCTCAAGTCTTTCCAGCATCTACGATCACTACTTCAGTCATTACACTCCGAAGAACTTTTTCTTTGGTGCTGAGATTTAAGTAATACATTTAAAGCCCTAAACAAATGTCATTTATATATTAACACAAGGTTATTGGAATCAAGCAGACCTCAATTCTAAGCTTAGCTCTACTACTTACAAACTGAGTGAGCTTGGGCAAATAACTTTACCAGACTTTCAGTTTCTCCACCTGTACAATGGGTATAATCAAATTAAAGAACTAACAATCCCTGACGTAGAGCCCGTTGCATCTTAGCCGTAGTCATCCTCTGCATCGCGCTCACAAAGGGGCTGTGCACATGCTCAGTGCCAGGCTCCGGAGCGCGGGGCCGACTCCCGGAGCCCCTGGAGGAGGAGTGGGAGGAGAGTGGAGGCCGTCTTCCTTATGCTCATCGTGTTCCTTATGCTCTCCCTAGCGCAATGTTAAGAGTGAAAATGTGACAATATTCAGGAAAATCAAACTAGCTATTCTTTCAAAATATCACCAACCGAAGCCCTTCTGGCTGCTGGGCCCTGTGTAGTGCCTGTCCCCTCAGCGGCTGGCCTCCAGGCGTCCCATCTGCAAACACTGTGACAGCAGTTCCGTACGAGGTGGGAAATGGTGGGAAATGGTGGGCGTAGGAAATGACAAATATCTCTGACTGGGAAAGGTCCAGATGAGTTAGTAAGCTATTAACTTGGATCATTTTTCAAATGATGAATCAACTTTTATGAGAAACATTCGATGCTTTCAAACTGTTTATCAATATCTTAACTCTGTCATTGTCTATGCCTGTATTACTGAAATTTTAAGAACACCGCTTAATATTTTGTTAGATTATAGTGATGTGCCCTATAGTATAAAAACATCTCAAAAATTTAGTTTATATCTGACTTCTCACGGGGAATAAACGTTTCAAAATGAGGGTCTCCTAGGTGTACCATGTTTAGCCAGGTGAAAACTAAACTGGATCGGCACCACAGTAGCAATAGAAAGAGAAACAGATTAAGTACTTATAATTAAAGCTTGAGGAATGGAAGAATTCACACTTTCTTAGAGCTATTATTTCAGACAGTCTGGTGTCAGAATTAAAAGCCAACCAGTGCATCTGTTTATATTGCCAAGGATTTTCACAGAAGAAGGGCTAGGAAACACATATTTTTTAATTAGGGTCCAAATTCCAAAGAGCACCAAAAAAATAGTACTTCAAAAATATATGTCCTTGTGATTTGTATTGTCCAATGTCTAAACAAAGACAAAGAACCCGTTCCTCACTTCTCCTTCACAAACACAAGTGGGAGATTTTTTTTTAAAAAAAATGTGATTCTGTTGCTTTGGCCACGGACTCCTTTTTGTTTTCTGCTCGCTCCTGGCTGCGCTCCTGCTTCTCTTCCCAGGATGGAGTCTCAGAGGGAAGCGACGAGGAAGGCTCCGTGCGCACAAGGCCCATACCCGGCCCCGAGCTCCGGCCTGCAGAGCCGGTGCACAATGGCCGCCGGACATTACCGCTTTACCCTGTGAAAGTACACCTCCTATATTTAACGTCTGAGTTCACTCTTTGCTTAAGCTTTGGATTAAAGGAAAGTCTGTTTTTTTGTTGTTGTTGTTTTTTATCCATGATGATAATATAGGACATTGTCCTACTCAAATCTATTACCAACCCTATGTGTACTCTTCACCTGCAAGTTAGAGATAGTTCCTGCGGTTTCAAAGATTTCTTTTTTGTTCATTTTTAATACATTTTGTTTAGAATAACATAGCAAAATAAAAATATAGTTTCCCTACACAAAAATGTATAGACTTTATTCAATATTTATTGATCACCCGTTTGCCGGCCAGTGGGCTTGCTGTTGGGGAATGCGGAGTTGAGGAAGTCCTCTCTCCTGGGGGAAGTCAGGATTCTGGCACAGCCTGCCGAGAGGAGAGTGGAGGGTGGATGGGAGATGGCCTGGGAGATGGCCGGTCCTCAGGCCCCTCATTCGGAGTAGGAGGAAAGGAGGGTCCGGAAGCCTGAGCTCCTCACCGGACTAGAGTTCACATCTCCGAATCAAAAGCCTGCGTGTCTAAATAGCAATAGGTATACTTCTCCCCAGAAAATGATTGTTTGTTTTTCCCCAAAACAATAATCCCAAGCCTTGAAGGTCAAGACAGTTGACACAGAGTTGGGAGCAGAACACAGAGGCAATATTCATCTCAGTGACACAGCTGATGGGTGGTGAGGAGGGAGGCTTCAGAGCTCAGACCCAGCTGAATGCTCACCTTGAATCTACTGTACCAGTGGTCGGCAAACCCATCAGTCAACAGAGCAGCAAGCCGCGGCTCTCGAGCTGCAGTTTGCTGACCACTTTACTGTACCTAACCAGCTGGGTGATGTTGGCAAAAATGGAACTCTGAAAATGATTCAGATTATTAAATACTTTTAATTAAGATAGCAATATCTATATGACAGGTATACATTTCACCAAATAATGTAATTGGGTGGGTACTGAATAGCTACACAACTTCCTGTTTCTCCTTCTCTCTGATAGAAATGGAATAGCACTGAAGAAGGACCAGGTCAGCAGAAATCACATCTCAGCGTTTCTGCTTCTTACCAGCCATTCAGCGTGAGATCCATCCTCCAGCTTTAAGCCATTTTTATAGATCATTTTTGGCACCTTCACAAGATTAAACATTTCCATACTGAACATTTTGAGAGTTAGAAACCAGAGACTAAACAATTGCATTTAGAGATTTTTTTTTCTCAGAGAATTCCATCAGTATACACCCTCTAAGAAAATATGGGGAGTACACAGAATCAGAAGTATTTAAAATAAATTAAGCCTCCTATATAATTGTGTGAGTCTCATTCCATTATAAGTCATAGCCAACATAGGTAAGGGAGTTTGTAGGCCCCGTACGTAGGATGACCAGGAGACAATCTTGAGCAGCAGGAAGAGCCGGGTCCGAGGCCGTAATTCAGGGCCCGCCTTTACGTTCTCTACTCAGCGGGTTGGCCCCAGTTTTGCTTTATTCTCAGGCTTTTCACACACAGCAAAAAAAGATGGCTTCTGTCAGTCACAGCTCATCTCACCTTCCCAAAGGAGACAGCGCTCATCCCAGCATGCTAGTCCCAGGGCTGGCTGCCGGCTGCACCTGCTCTCAGAGCCGGCCTGCAGAGAGCTGGCCGGGGAGCCCAGGCCTCAGGGCCGTCTCCATGCACAGAGCAGGCCGGGTGAGGGCACCCCACCCAGCCAAGGGAATAGGCCTCCACGGGAAAGGGGAGCTCTCCTTCCTGAAACAGTCCGTGGGAAGATCACAAAGGATGCTTACAAATTCTCCAAATGCTGCAAAATAGACATATGTGCATCCATTTATCACAACCACAGCTGCACAAAGCCAGGATCTTACCAGTCTTGATCACTTTTGTAATCCAACCCCATGGAAGTCCACGGGAAAGACATTGTAAAGTTAGTGGATGTTCAATAAACATTTGTCGAATAAATAACTTGATAAATGAGCAAATGAAGGAGTTGTATGTCTAAGATCCTTGAGAAAAGTGGGATTGTCTCATACCTGATTCCAAGTCACTCACTGCAAATACTTCGCACATCTTCCTCAGATCCCCGGGGCCTCAGCTGGTTCCCCTGGGTGTGACTTCAGTCTGTTTTTACTTAGGATGGCAATAATAGATTGTGCATGTCATACACTTTCACTAGCATTTGACAAAAGTCAGACAACAACATGGAGAAGGGCTTTACCACCCAAGTACTAGTTAGCAAGTGACCAATTAACTATTAGAGGCCCTTGCTGTGTAGTTCAGTTGGTCAGAGTGTTGTCCAGATACATCAAGGTTGCAGGTTCGATCCTGTCAGGGCACAGACAAGAATAAGCCAACGAGTGCATGAGTAAGGAGAACAACAAATCAATCTCTCTTTCTCTCTCTGAAAATCAGTCAATAAAATTTTTAAAATTAAATATTAGCCATATTGTTAACTGATACTTAGCCATTCTCATTGATCATTATTCCATGGCAAGACCTTGCTTCTTGCCAATTGCTATACCTCTATTTCCCTCCAGCCTCACCAGTACGACCCAAACCACAAGTTTCAGCTTATCCTTATGGAGAGCAATTTAACTATGACTATCTCCTATGCCAGGGCTCAGAACACTCAAACTTTCTCAAGAAAGAGTCCCCTCCCTTTCATAGCTCCAAACATTTATAGCCAATTATGATTGTAAGTGTCAATTTTCTCTCTGTCTCTACACAAAAGAATGAATCACTCAGGGAGACAAGTGAAAAACCTTTGACCCAATAGTCACAAGTGAGGCCCCCACTAGGGAATAAGCATTCATTATTAGAAATCCATAAACAGTATGCATTCACATGATTGTTGTATGTAATCTATACCCTCTATACCTGTTAGAACTCACATAATCAATACTGTTGTCTTAGCATGTCTTCCCTGAGTCCAGTGCATGCTGTGAAGACAGTGGCCGTTCACTGATCATGAGGATGAAGGTGACGGGGAGGAGCTCTCTGAGATTTTATATCGTATAATAATAGGGGTGATAATAGCTACTTGGTGTGTCCAAAGATGTTTAAAAGCATTAACAGTTCACATGGTGCACGTTCTCAGAAAGCAGATCAATGTTTATTCTTCCCAGAGCGGTGACTCCGTGCAGTCAGGCACCTCTGGGTGGAGGTGTCGCCGCCAGTGTCAGCCTGGGACCCCGGGGGCCGCAGCCCCCAGTTCCTTATGTCAGAACAGGGCAGGTGTGGGGTGGAGGGGTTAAGGGGGTACGTCTGTAATGCTTTCAACAATAAAGATAAACCTTAAAAACGAAATAAACAGTGGCCCTGGCCAGTGGAAGGTATGATTAATGGTTAGGGAGCAGGGAGGGAGGCGCAGACTGGAAGGCGCTGGGATCCACGGTGCTAAGTAGCTGTCAAGGGAGCAAGGCTATTACTTGGTGCTCATCAGTTTGGGAAGGAAAGAGACACACGGACACACACACACACACACTTGCACACACATCGCAGCAGGCGGTGTGGTCCTTCAAAGGAGGAGAATTTATTTTATTTTTGTGACTTCTGGTCCAAATCTGCAAGTGAGAGTAGTGGGAACCTCTCTCTCTCTCTCTCTCTCTCTCTCTCTCTCTCTCTCTCTCTCTCTCTCTCTCTCTCTCTCTCTCTCTCCCTCTCTCTCTGGTTAGTGTGTGTTTCACAGAGTAAGCACAAGTCAACCTTAATTCAAGACCAACCAGGAAAGGATTCTGCAAGGTCTAGCTCAGCAGCATCCAAAGGGCCACAACCTGTCCTCAGAGCCCCCAGGTGCTCACAGCGGGCGGTGGGAGTCATAGCCTGTGCTCTGTGCGGGGAGTGGGTGTGGTGGGCCTGGGGAGGGAGGCCGGGGAGTGGGTGTGATGGGCTTGGGGAGGGAGGCGTCTAGAGCTCTCACTGGGGAAGGCCAGGCGCTGGGAGGGCTGGGCCAGAGCTGAGCTCACACAAAGGAGAAGGGAGTGAGGTTGCCTGGACTGCTGGATCCCAGACAGAGGCTGGGCTGCCTCTAGCAGGCCCTCTGGGTGTGGCTGAGGGAGGGCAGGAGCCTTCGCGCCCTTAAAGGAGCAGTGCCCCTGTGCAGCTCGCTGTGGGCACGCTGTTTCCTTCAGTGACACCTCTCACTTGCTGATTTGGAGCTTGTTAGGCAATGATGCTTTTCATGCATGATGCACTTACTTAAAAGCCCCGTGTGTTTTAATACGTGTGCAGATGATGACAATGAGACTGTTTTGTCAGAAATGGTAAAAGCGGGGGAAAGGTACTTGTTCCAGATGCAAAGCAATGGGAACATCCCCACCCAGTGCTCCTGTGCCCTTGGCGATGCTCCCAGGAGCGGGAGCAGCAGGGAGTGGGGTCGGGCTGTAGACCGCTATGAGAATCGGGTTCTGAACCCCGCCTCCCATGGAGGAGGACGATAGCACAGCGAGGGGAGGGGCCACAAAGCGTCCTCAGGTCTAAGCAGATATTGGGCCCTTGGTTCATCATTCTCTTCCCAGTGTGAATAGGTGGTAAGAAAGGGGTGCATGGTTTCATGGATAAACGAGCACCAAGAGGAGGAAAACCAGAATCCCTGACTCAGGAAGTGCAGCACGCTGTTACCACAGGTCAACTCCTATCCGCCAACTCCGAGAGAGATGTCTGGTGCTATTTCAAATGTCCATTTGGCTGGAGGTTTTTCTTAAAGTGTGTGTATGCATGAGGTTTCTATTATTGACCTAATGGTAACATAACAATGAGTTGATAGAAGTTTTGAGAATTAGCTACTAGTTCTAATGGTCAAAAATAAGGGTTTGATATCAGCCCACAAATGAATACATATTGTTATGAAAGTACATCCTGGTGACAAAAACTTCTGTTGTTATACTGAGGGGAAAATGGATCTCCTACATTCTCCTGCATAATAACGGGAACTATACTGGGTGATTTTAGACTATGCTTACCTTTTTGAAAGAAATAATATGAGATATTAGTTGTTTGACATATACTATAGAATCTATTAGGCCTTTTAACAGTAGCTGCTTTCAAAATAACACCTCCCTTTTTAGTGGCCTAACTTAATAGAAGTTCATACTTGGCCTCGTAAAGCTCAATGCACACAGATATTTCTGGATTGCTCCCCATCATGTGGTGACTCAGGGGTCCAGCTTTTTGTTTAATTGATTATTTATTTATTTACTTATTTATTTATTTTTGAGAGAGAGAGAGAGAGAGAGAGAGAGAGAGAGAGAGAGAAACATTGTTTTTAGAATGATGTCCTAACGAATTGAGCTATCCAGCCGGGAGGGATAAAGCTTGGTCTGGTCCTGTACCTCTGTCACCTCAGGGGGCTCCTCAGAAGTCTCTCCTGCATTCTTTGCTCAAAGCTGAGGGTTGAGTAAAGAGTAGTGTGAGGAGATTTGTGTGGCAGATAGTAGGTAAAAAGCCAGAAGTGAGGCACATCACCTTTCTGTCCGAACCCCTTTGGGTGACCCCACCTTGACGCCAGGCGGAGTGGAGTGCAGTGGCCTGTGGTCAGAGAGGAGTCGGGCTGGCTCAGTGCATCAGGCCGGCCTGTCACCAACATACATCTTTGTGAACTGAGGATGGTGCCCATGTTCCTCAGGCACACTTGAAGGAGTGGGTACACCAACACGTGCCAATAGAGCATTCGGCATGTCTAATGTTCCTGTCACGCGTGTGGAATTCTTCCTTGGCTGTCTTCAGGTTTTCCGCCTGTGTCCTAGCTATTGCTCCTCACCCTCCTCCAGTTCCTCTTCTCACATGCATACCAGGTGCTATACTCGAAAACAACTTTTCACAGAAAGTTTTCTACTTTTCACAAAAGAAAATGTGCGTCTTTCCTTCTCTGCCTCCAGATCAGCTCCTGAAGGGTCTTCTCTGAGGAGACCTGGGAGCGGGAGCCTGACTGCTGTCCCCCAGCCTCTCCACGGCACAGGCTGCGTGGCGTCCTGTCTTCTCACTGCACTCTGCTCTTAGACTAGAAGCTCCTAGAAACCTGACTTTCATTGGAGCTTCTCCTCACCTAGTGCAGTGTCTGACTCACTGCCATTCACTGAGTGATTCTAGAATCTCACGGTGAAATCTACATGTACATTTTAATCAGTAAAGAAAACAAATGCAAGGTGGATGCTGTCTGTCAAAGACTAAATGGTTCATTAAAAAATTAACTGGAGAATTATATATTTTCCATTATAAAAGTATAAGACTTTTACATTTTCAACATTTAGCATCATCTTAAAAAAAAATAAGCGACCTGGCTGTTTCCTGAAACACTTTCCTTTCAAAGTTGTGCTCACTTCCCAGGAGAAGGAGAGCAAAGGCCGAGGCGGCAGTGCAAGCACCGGTCCCACCACGCGCTGCGCTGCCTGAGCAGAGACCCGCCGAACCGCGGGGCCGGGCAGCGCTGCCTGGGCGGGGGTCCGGCATCGGTGACCAGGCGGCTTTTCTGAGAGGCAGGAACAAAACCGTACACTGACAATGGGCTACTTTTCAAATTCAGTTTTGATTAGAGAAAATACATTGTTGTTAACTTTTTCATTCACAGCAAAACAAAAATAATATAATGTCGTATATTTTAGTTGGTATTTTTACATTATTATAATATTTTAGATATTATTGTACATATTGACTACTAAAACTAATTTTTCTTTATATCAGAATTTCTAAAACTTAGAAATAGTAAAGACTATTAGCACTTATCTATTCCAAAATATTGAGATATTAGCACACATTATTGTAATAAGAGTGGTGGCTAATTCAAACTGGTATCATTAAAGTGACTTCTTTGCATATAATTCATATTGCTTACTATATTACTGTTATAATGCTACAATATTATCAATATTACTTATGATAGTACATGCACTAGGAATGTTACTATTCACCTATTTTATCAGCAGCCATGCACATTAGTAGTTAAAAGCCCATCTTCCTTTTTAGAACCAGAATTCCTGAGTTTAAGTCTCAGCTCTGTCACTCACTATCTGTCATTAGCAGGGATCCCTCAGCCCAGCCTGCCCCCTCTCACAGTCTTGGAGCCCTCAGGGGTGGCAGGTGACCAGGCACTCAGGGAAAGGGGACACCCTATCACACCTCTGCTGCTGCCACTGCCGGCAGTGCAAGCCTCAGCCGCCCTGGTTACCTGAGCCTCAGGTGGCCATGGGCAGCTGGGCAGCTGCCATCAGAGGTGTGCCTGCTCCTCAGGCCGGCCCTGGGTGGCTGGGGGCTGAGGGTACTGGGGGACTCCTGAGGCAGGCTTGCTGAGTGGCTGGATCCACCTGGGGGCAGGCCAGGATGTGCCATGTGCCTGTCACCTCAGCAGGGCTGAGGGGATTGGGTGCCACCAACTTGTAGCTGAGGGCACTGTTGTCATTGAAGGTGTGACAGTCAATTAGCATATTCCCTCCTTATTGGCTGCCATCTTTGTGAGGATGGGATAGTCAATTAGCATATTCCCTCTTTATTAGGTCAATTAGCATATTCCCTCTTTATTACCTCAGTCTCCTCATATTTTTAATAAATGTGGATATAATTTTGTTTAGCCTTAGGGTAATGGTATGGATTTATATAAGGTTTTATGTTCAACTTTACTTTCTTACTCTGCTCCCTCCCATTCATCCTACTTCAATGTGTCTCCTAGCCTTTCCATCTATTGAAAGTTTTCTAGCAAATGTTACCAAATTGCCAAACTAGGTGGTTGTTTCCCATCCTGGGAAAGTATCCTTGCCTTCTTTGTAGCATTTCATCCATTTAATCATACCCTCCCTTTATTTTAATGCTCTCATCTCTTGGGAAGGAGAAGAGGTGCAAATTCAGAGAAACTGGTAACACAGCAACCCAGGGTTAAACACAAGCAAACAACAGCCACACTGTAAGGAGAAGACTGGAATTGCTTTACTGATTAATCTGAAGGAGACCAGATATAGTGTAAGAATAACTAGTATCCAGTCTATTTTCCCTGTAACTCTTCCTCCACATTGGAATTCATAACACAAATATATGATATTGCTTTATTTCTGCTTTAACCTTTTATTTCAGGGTCTCAAACAGGAATTCAGGGAACTTAGATACAGTCTGTGTGTCTGGGATGGGGCATGTGTGTCATATATGTAATATGGTTCATTCTTCCAAGGATCCATAGTAAGGACAGAGCTGTGCCTGTCCTTCCCCTCCACCCCCATGATCCCTCTGCCCTCCTCTCTCTATCCACCCAGCTCTCACTGTGCTCTGCTAACTGCTGTCTTTCCACTTCTATATTTCACAAGCTTTTTTCTTCTTCCTGGAATATTCTTGCTTTTAATTTCTACCTGGCATTTGAATACTAATTATTTGAGATCCTGTGAAAATTGTCTCTCTCCTTAGACATCTTTCTTCATTACACCAAACATAACTGGAAATTTCTAAATTTTGCACCCACAGAGCTGTGTGCATCACCTCTGTTTTCCACTCTTTAAGTTGTGTGAGTGCCTGTCACCTTCCCAAAGAGTGAACCCTGAAGGCAGGGCCAGGTCTGATCCATTACTGTGTACCTCCCAGTAGTTAGCATACTGCTGGGTATATATACAGGACTCATAAATGTTTCCTGACTGAGTGAGCAAGTTACTGATTATTGTCTTGCTTCAAATTCTTCTGTTTGGGGGGGAGGTATTGTATGGTGTTTTCTGAGAAATCTTTTTTAAAACAAATGTTGGTGAATGCACATGATTACTATATACTCTTCCATACAGAGATGAATTCAGAAATAATGTGCTGTTTCATACCTTTTCTAAATTGTTTTAAGTCATGTAGGCATCACATCAAAATGCAATTTGACAGTTGGAGATAGAACAAAGATTTGATTCCATGATTTCAAGTCCTAGGAGACCAGCACTCTCTCCACTAACCTTTTGTCTAAATGGGGCTCATTGCAGAGTTACCTCCACAGAAAGACCACCGTACACCTGGCACTGAAACATGGCGTTGCTGCAGGAACAGCTGCACAAAGAGGGGAAACTGAGGCAGAAACACGTTGTGCTTTTTAAAAGACATAAATCTAAACTACTTATTAAAATATATTTTCAATCCATTGTTTTTAATTTTGTGGATTTGAGAAACACAAAACCCCTTTTGATCCAAAATAGAAACAAAATTCCCTCACAATCGTGTATAAAGAGGTTGGAATTAGGCATGCGTCTGGCATCTTCACTTTATAAAAAGAGAAGAGTTTGAAGCAGGAGGAATATATAAACAGTATACATTGACTCCTGACACGCCACTGCTCTTTTAAACTAGAATAATAAAAATTTGCAAATGAACAAAAGAATGGGAGGTAGATATCTGATTTACAGTGTTTTTGAGATGAAGAACACTATAAAAAAGATCAGCATGAATAATAAAGCATTGTTAACTGAGTCATGACATTTCTATTCTAGCTATGACTTGAACAGCAGAACTGAAAATGAGCACTTTGTGCCACGTTCAAGTGGGAGGGAGACATATAATTATAATTCTTACACTGATGAGGATTCAAGAAAACCTTGGGGAAAGTTTATTGAAAAACATATTGATGTATCATATTATAAATTGCTTTTTCTTATTAAACCAAAAAGTACTCTTTGTTGGCTATCTCATCATGGCATAAAAAGTGTGTCATGAAAAGACATACTTGCCGTAAACTCCTCTTACTTTGAGAAATTGCTGCCATATATTTATTCTGTAACTTTCTCAACATGTAGATGTATTAGAGAGATATATTTTCAAAATAGTCTTAACTTCCATTGTCTTGACCACACATATCAACATCGTCATATCATTTATCAAAAATCCTCATGGAAACCTAGTATTTAGTCAAAACTAAGGAGTCCATTTTAACAGCCTGTGTGAAAGTAAAAGAAGATATAATATTATGCTCTCATTTAACATCCATTTCCTTTGTTGGATGGTTAAGGGGAAAAGAACTTCAAAAATATACTGGTGTGCCCAAGTGCAATGTTTTAATGAAGGACAGAATTGGAAATGGCATTTGCTGAGTAAAATTCGTAGTGAATGAAAATACACACCCACAACAGAGGCGTGAAATCTCAGAAGGTGTAGAAGGCGGTGGCAGCCTTGAAGGCAGAGGGGGCTGTGAGGCCAGGCGAGCTGTGGAGGTTGTAGTGCTGTGATAATGCGGTCTCGCAGGGAGCTCACAGTTCAGGGAGCATGCTCATTAAGTGCTCCAACAAGAAAATGAAGAGTTTTCCTTTAGAAAAAAGGGGCACCTTTTAAAAAACAGCTGGGGCCCTTCCTCCAGAATAGGTGGTAGAACATAATAAAGCGAATTGGTCAGCCATTCAAAGTCAGCTGACCCATGGAGTCCTCTGCACACACACACACCAAGGCTACTCATCCACCACTGCAAAGAGCTTCGAAGACTGAGGCAGAACGCAATGTGTCTGGTCTACACAGAGTCCTTAACCAGGACTTTGAGCCAATATGCAAAGGCCTACCCACAAACTTAGAAGAAAATATACTTTGGCTCTTTCTTGCAGTTTACTAATTCCATTTCATCTGCAACCATTTCTCTCTGTCTGTTAGTGATAAAGATACACATGGGGGTTTGGTTTCTACACTAACCTGGCGTTTCCTACCATGTCAGTTGTGATAAAGAGTAAGACTAAGACACACGGGGAAATATATAAAGACTATGGCTGGTGCACTCTTGCGTATATTGATGCATATAGCATATTAGGTTACAGTAGAGAAAGAAAGGAAACCACAAGGTTAGGGGTGAAAGCACAATACAGAAGTCAGACTAATGAGGTGGTATCAGAAAAAGAGCACAATAAAAGAGGATCAAAGATTAGAGCTAACGGAATGATAACACATTCACCTCCAGGAAAGAAACTCTGAAGAACCTAAAGGCCCCAGGTCACACCTGCATGTGAATTGAACTGACTGTGTGCAGCCTTGTTGTCAATGGATTCTGATGCAGAATGCCCTTAAAATTGGGTAGCATGTTGGGGAAAGGAACTTCTCAAGCTGAAGTTTTGGAGATGAGCCTCACACAGGGCACCACAAACCAGCCCTGAAGACTCATTATGACAGCTCAGAGTACAAGAAATTGTGAAGCAATTTTCTAGCAGGAGAGAACTCCAATCTTCTTGAATTGAGGCACTCAGTTGCTTGAAATCTAGTAAAATAACTTTTGCTTGGAAATGAAAACATGGTATCTTTTCCAAATTCTAACTCAAACTTACTTTGAGCATATATGCACCCAAAGTCTTGGACACAAGTGTTTTATAGTGCTCCTCATTGACAAACTGGGTTTGAGTCTTGGCTGTGTGACCTGGGGCAAGTTGCTTCGTCTCTCTGAATTTCAGTTGTCCCATGTTTCATAATAGGTGCAAAATAAATAAAAACTTTGAACAAAGTGTTGTTTTCACATATTCCTATCCTGCTGCAAATACTCAGACTAAAAAGAGAGTATAGAATAATGAGAATCATTTGAAGTAGGTGGAGGAAATTTGGCCATAAAATATGCCAATTTTCCCATCACTCTCTGATTAATGGACGTATTTTCAACCCCAGATAGGAGTCCATGGATGCAGAGCACTGACTTACACTATACAGAATTTCTACTGTGACAGGGCTGGCATCCTTAACTCCCACGTTGTCCAAAGGTCAGCTGCAGTGCATTTGATATTAGAAATCTGCCTGTGACTCACACTTAAGGACCAGACACCTTGGGAGCATAACCCAGCGGCCTGGGATCCAACAATTACTCCAGGTGACTCCGCTGAATGCTAGCATTTGAGAGTATCACAAAACAAAATCTATGGGCTCATGCCAACATGACCTATAAACTAGACCAGTTGGATGCAACAAGCGGATCACCTGTAAAGGGGTATCTCTAAGAGAGACCTTGACAATAGAAAGCGTGCTTAAAAAAAAAAAATCAGCACTTCTGATGACTTACTCAGCTCAGCTAAAGAGAGGGGGAAATACTCTTTCTGGTCTTCCACCATAATTGAATTGGAATCACCTGGCTTATTTATACTTGTTTGTATCACCAAGGGAGAACTTCAAGCACAGTGTGGTTGACTCATTTCAGGCTTAAATATTCCATTAGCTAAGTGGTAAGGAAGTTCACATAACCCAGGAGGCCCCATGGTTCCATCTCAAGTATTATTCCTTTAGAGTTTCTGTCACTGTTTTCAACCTTTTTCGTTTCTGCAAATGTATTTGGCATTCAATTAAATTGAGATTAATCCAAAACAGATGCCACTGCAGTAAAGAAGTGCATTGCTGAAACCCTACCATCAGAAGTACTAAATTATCAGCACATAGACACAAACAAATCCATAAATATCAATTATTTAAAATGACTTAAAATGCATAGTTATTTATATAATTCATTTGAAAAATATAAATGCCAAAGGACTCTAAACAATGAGCTAAAATGACTAATTTTCTCTTCATGGCAACATGAAATCATAAGCTGAGGACCTAGAATTTCAAAGAACCTTCATCTCCAGTTGCCAAGAACAACTCAAAATTTTGCCCAAACCTCTGACTTTATTTTGTTGAGTGTGAAAAGTCCAAGTCATAGAGGGTGAATGCAATAACGGTTACTAATATTGTTTATTGACTAAGTGGGACAGAGCCAGATTTTAGCCAGGCACCATTGTTCTTTTTCTAGGACAACCTACGGTAATTGATAGAGTCTCTTAAAGGGGAATCAGGTGACCAGACTACCCAACTGATGTATAATATATGAATCAAACATTCATCATCATCTAATTCAGCAATGCCCTTTAAATACCAAAAATAAATAAATAAACAAACAAACAAACAACAAACACCTCAACAGTGATGGCTGGACACAATCATATGCTTTAGAGTCCCAGGGAGTGAAACAACAATCAAGTTGACTTATCTCTTATCATATAAGGTCCATCTCATTGTCCTTCCTTTCCCTTCATTTATTTAATTCTTACCTGCCTCACCTGAGGTCATGCCCTGAGGACATGCTTAGAGAGAGGAAAGGATGAGAAAGAGACATCTATGTGAGAGAGAAACCCACAACCCAGCGATGTGCCCCAACCAATAATCAAAAGACAATCAACTGAGTCACTCCAGCCAAGCCTCCTTTCCTTTCATTTGACTTCAGCCTCATGGGGGAATCCTGACCAGCCTTTAGTCATGAAGGAGTCATACTGGTACGGAAATCAGGTGGCAGACCCATAGGAGGGCTGCCTGTAGGCAGTCTATCTGTTGACATGTTTGTCTCCTTTAAAGAGACCATAAAGTCCTCAGAGGCACAAAGGTACCTCACTTACCTTCATATCTCTTGCACATATTAAGTGGTTAAGAGGAAGAACGATAGCCTTCAAATGCCTGAATTCAGATTCTCACTCCAACCTTCGCTAGCTTAGGAACACAACAATGAGTAAGGCGCAGCCCCTTCCATGCTGAGCTGCATGTTCTCACTAGGGAAACTGAACTGATAATAACTTTCTCATTTGGTTATTGTGAGGATTAAATGACAATTCATTTAAAACACTTAGCCAAAGATTCTCATAGTGTGAAGAGAATGTTAGCTATCATTATTTTCATTATTATAGCAGGTGCTAAACAAATGAATACACGGAGGAATTGTGTGGGAGATGAAACTGACACCTGTGGTTTATTCCACATCTAAAACTCTATTCAGCTACAAGAGAGGTTCATATCTGAAAACTTCGTATCTGAAAACACTCCAGTAGTGCTGGGCATCTGTGTTTGGGTGCAATGTAATGTAGCAGGAAGTGCATAGGACTAGAGGCTGGAGGACCAGAATGGAAACATTTCTTCATCTACCACATAGGCTGATGCATGTCTGCATTTCACCTTCATGCGAGCACGGTGTGAAGCTCAGGAATACCAAAGCGTGTCAGGGAAGCGCAGTCCAGGAAGGCTCCAGAGAAGCTGAAATGTCTGTGAGGGTGGGAGTGGGTTTCATTGTCTCCATTTTCCCGGGACCTTGCAGGGTTTCCAAGCACAGTACGTATTTTCCGGCGTATAAGATGACTTTTGAAACGAAAAAAAGTCAACCGAAAATCGGGGGCAAAAGACCAAAATTGCACAAAAATTACCTGCAAATCTTGATGGCAAAGTAAGTCTTTTCTTTGAAGTGGGGGTAGTCTTATACAGTGAATGTAGGCCTAAACCTATGTTTTAACTGTAAAATTAGGGGGTCGTCTTATACCCTGGAAAAAACGGGTAAGTAGCAGGTGACAAGTATCATTTCTGCCAAGTCTTGAGGGATGGTTAGGAGCCCAGTAAGGAAAGACAAGAGGAAGGGAGCCCAAAGCAGAAAGAATGGCACTTGCAAAGCACTCACAAAAATCGAGATATGCCCATGTGCATGTGCGTGTGTGTAGAGGTGCTGTGCTGGGGGGAGGGAAATCAGATTGAACAAGGTAGTGGCAATGAGAACCTTGTGTGAACTGAGAGCTCTGTGCAGCTTGGTCATTTCTGTGTGACCTCCACTCTGGCCTGACCCCTCCCATCGCACAGTGTTGAGATGGCCCCCCCCAGCCCGGGATCTCCTCCACAGAGCCCAATTCTCTCTTCCTCCTTTCCTCCTGAAAGTGGGTTAGAAAGCCGTTAGACTAAAGACATACAATGCTTGCCTTCATCATTCCTTTTATGAAACAAAAATACAATAATTTGCAAAGAATAAAATTATGAGTGCGGGCACACTAACCACCAACATTTCCATTTTTCTGGCTTTCTAATCTTTAATAATACTTTATGGTTCTCCATCTTAAAGATTTCTATTTTTAATTTCTCATTCTGACGAGGAATGCTTCTTCACTGAAGAAATACATTTTGTTAACTTTATGAAGGCTTTTTGTATTGAAGGCCTTTCAACTCTTCACTTAAGAAAACCTGAAAGATTCGGGAAATTTGGGAAACTCGTGTTCATTACTAACATTTGGCACATTCAGAGAACTCTTTTGTTACTTTATTGCACCACCACAGAAAGGCTGGTGAGTATAAGAGTATCAGGGACCGTGCTTAGGGCCATGCCTCTGCTCTCAGTTTTGCCTGGGAACAGTCTGAGGACAGCTCTTCCTTACATCATCAGATTGTGCTCCTCTGAGTGCTTGAAAAGGGCTTTATTCTTATAATTCAAAATGCTTTCCAGGTTTCCATCTCTTTTTACTAAATTTCAGACTGAGTTTCTCACTCAGAAACCTTCCTACCCAGGTCTCTGCTTCAGGCTTGTCTTCCAGCAAAGCTTACCTGTGCGCACATGGTCTCATTTCTTCCTTAGAAACGCTATCTCCGGTCAGATCTGTGTGCCCTGATCTCTGGAGCAGCATTTATTATAACACTTCATTATAGCCTGAGTCCTTTGTCCCTGACTTTTTAACATGGGGGCTTTCAGCATCCGCTCTCCGTATCCCGATGCTGCTTCTGCGGAGCTGTCTGCGCTCTGCCCTCCTGCGGACTGCAGGCCGCGGCCCCGCCCGGACCCCGTCAGCCTCAGTCCCACCCAGCTTTCCACCTCACTGTGTCTGATCCGCACGTTCACCTTCTCCTGTCCGCAGAGTTCTTTGGCAGCAGAATTAAACCTCAAACAGGTTTGGAGAGGTTCTTCTCTTTTCCTAACAATCGTATCTTGTCGGTGAGAGTGGCAAAAGGAAACCTGTGTCATCCTGGTCAGATCCAAAAGCACGCTCCACAGGAGATGCAGCCCCGTGTCCTGGCAGACAGAAAAGGCGGGTTTTGTTTGTTTGTTGTTTGTTTGTTTTAAATTTTATTTTCTTTCTTTATTTTTGTTTCTGAACCAGGAAGAGGGGAGGCAAAGGCGCCCGTTCCCTCTCAGCAGAGCGGGCGTGGGCCCAGGCGGGCGGGACTCCTCTGTGGACTCTCCCGGCTGCTATAGATGCAGTTCCTCGGACGACCGAACCCATGTTTTCTGGATGGCGAACATATTTCTTTTTCTCCTGTCAGAGGTGTTTTAGGAGGAAGCTAGAAGAAAGTCTATCAAGGATTGCTATAAAGAATTTAGGTTTAAATTTGGAAACATTGACTACGACTGTTTGGCTTTGAAAATAATTTTCACAACTTATCATTATTAACATATGGAATAAATTAATACTCTTTTTTAAAGGAGCCTTTATTTTCTTAAAATGGCCCGAATACTTCATAGAATTGTCCTGGTATTTTAAGACCTGAAGATCTAACCTAACGTGCTGGCCTGCTTTGGCGCTGGAATATACTCCGAGCAGCCCCGTGCCCGCTCAGTGCTGAGTGTTCTGTGCAGGAGAGTGAGCGGCGGGTCTCTCGCCAAGCACGGCAATGCACCGGAGTGTGGTTACCAAAACTGCGGAGGGTTTTTTTCTATTTATTGTTATAGCTCGGATCCTTGTGTCCCTGGTAGGCTTTAAGTGACATAAATATGCATTTCCATCTGCACATCCTTGTCAGGAATAGTTCTGCTGGGAGGTGTTATGCCGCCCGAGTGCTTCCCGAATGGAGTCTGTTAATCCTGTTACCACCATCGGAGCTCAGGACAAGTGTCCTCAGGCCGCCACTGCAGCTGCTGGGGCTGGAGCCGTGCCAGCAGCCACACCCGGGGACCGAGGAGAAGCACAAGTTGAGTTTCCCTCAGATGGGGAGACGTAGAGAGTCAGCCTTGCCTATTACTTGGACTAGTGGTCCCGCAGTTTTTATTGTAAAAAAGGGGGAATAGCAAGCCCACCTTAGGTATCTACATACATGTAGACACACATACACACACAGTGGATACCTATGCTGCCATATTAACTGAAATGTGATTATAAAATGTACAAAAATAGCAATAATAGCATTTTAAGAGAATAACCATAAATAGCTCTTCTAACCCCATTAAATAGACTTGTTACCAAATGACAGTGCTGGCGAGGATATGGAGAAAGGGGAGCCCTCGTGCACTGCTGCTGGGAATGCAGACTGGTGCAGCACTGTGGAGAACAGTGTGGAGTTTCCTCAAAAAATAAAATTGATACTGCTTATGACCTAGCAATTCCACTTCTGGGAATTTATCAGAAGAAACTTGAAACACTAATTTGAAAGAATATATGCACTCCTATGTTCACTGCAGCATTATTCACAATAGCCAAGATTTAGAAGCAGTCCAAGTGCCCATCAGTAGATGAGTGGATAAAACAGCTGTGGCACATTTACACAATGGAATACTTCTTGACTGTAAAAAAAAAAAAAGAGAGAGAGAGAGAGAGATAAGAACGAGGAGGAGGAGGAGAAGTAAGAGGAGGAGGAGGAGGAGGAGGAGGAGGAGGAGGAGGAGGAGGAGGAGGAGATCTTATCCTTTGTGACAGCATGGATAGACTGGAGAAATCATGCTAAGTAAAATAAGCCAGTCAGAGAAAAAGGAGTACCATAGGATTTCACTCAGATGTGAGATCTAATAAACAAACTACCAAGCAAAATAGAGACAGACTCATAGATATAAAGTAGGCAGACAGCTCAGGTGGGTGGTGGGGTGAGGAGGGGTTGGGAGGAATTGAGCAAAAGGGAAAAAAGAGAAAGAATTCATGGACGTGAACAAAAATAAATAAATGAACAAACAAACAAATATATAAACATAAATAGAAGGGCTTGGACCTCCCTAAGTATATGAATATAATCCAATTTGAAGTCCATTGGGCTAAACTCCCACCAGGAAAACAGGTCTTCAATCACCAGTCAGGTTCCATGATACGCTGGGTGCACACACTGGGCCAACAGGAGCTGTGAATAAGCATGTGACTTGCTTCTTCATGCACTTCCTCCCATTACCTCTTGCCCTCCCTCACAGTGTGTCTTGATTCGTGGTGTCTGCAGGACCTCTGCAGAGATGATAGCCCGCCTACATTTACACAGTTGTCATGCCTGACACTCACCTGTCAAGGCCCATGAGCTGGCAGGGAGCCTCCAGTCTGCCAGTGCACTCCTGACACTAAAGCCAGACCCAGCTCAATAAAATATAATAATTCAATTAAATCCCAATATTGCTTTTCTTTTTAAAAATCTCTGTCTAGATGAACATGATAGCTTTATAGTTAAGGGGTATGAACCTGGAGCCAGGCTTCCTTAGTTAAACCCCAGTTTCCCGGCTTGTGGCCTTGGGCATAGTGCTTCACATCTCTGTGCTCTTGTGTCCTCATCCACAAAATGGGGATGACACAAGTGGTACCTCACAGGTAGGGTTCCTGGGAGGACTAAATGACCTAACACATGTCAAGGTCATAAAAGAGTGAGTGAGATGTCTTGGAAATACTGTATATGTCATATATATATAGTCCATATGTTTATGCACATACTAGAGGCCCGGTGCACAAAATTCTTGCAGTTGGGGGGGGTCTCTCAGCCTGGACTGCACCTTCTTGCAGTCCAGGAGCCCTCAGGGGATGTCTGACTGACAGCTTAGGCCTGCCCACACTGGCAGGACATCCTCAGTGCTACTGTGAAGGCAGAAGAGGCTTCTGCCACCACTGCTGCACTCACCAGACTGAACCCGGCTTCTGGCTGAGCAGCACTCCCCCTGTGAAGCACAGTGACCACTAGGTAGCAGCTCCTGTGTTGAGCATCTGCCCCCAGGTGGTCAGTGCATGTCATAGAAACCAGTCATTCTGCTGTAGGGCCGAACCAGCTCTCCATCAACCTCCGAGGGATCCTAGATTGGGAGAGGGCACTGGCCAGGCAGAGGGACCCCACCAGTGCACAATCGGGGCCTGGCAAGGACACAAGAAGGCTCTAGTGCATGTCTGGCTTGTCTCACTCAGTCCCAGTCAGCTGGACCCCAGCAGCAAGCTAATCTACCAGTTGAAGCATCTGCTTCCTGGTGGTCAGTGCATGTCATAGCAAGCAGTTGAGCAGCCGTAGCATACTATTAGCATATTTTGCTTTGATTGGTTGAATGGCCGACTGGACAACCAAACACTTAGCATGTTAGGCTTTTATTATATATGGTAATATATATATATATATATATATATATATATATATATATATATATATATATATAATAGAATCAGAGTGAGTGACATCTTGGAAGTACTGTATATATAATATGTTACATATGATATATATGATATATAAATAATATATTATAATTATAATATATATGTATATCAGATATTTCCATTTTCTTTTGTGACTCAAATACAATTTGTGTTAATAATGGTGGATTTATAGGGGATTTTCTTTTCTTTTGTTATATTCTTCAATTTTACAGATTCAAATGCAAATGTTGCTTTCAAATAAAAATAAGCATCAATGTGTATATTAGTACCATAGAGATAATTTTAGACTCACCAGGGTAACTGGCATATCGAGGGAGGAAGACCCTGGAAGAGTGTGCAAAAACTGGTCCCAGGGAAGATGAGTCAATTGTCAACCATCAGCCAAAATATCCACCTTCCATCGGCCCGTCACTGCAGTCTCCTAACAATTTCTAATGCTTGCTTTCTGCCAGACACTGAGCTAGTGCTGAGGAGTCAAAGCTGAATAGAGCATGCATTTCCTAGGGGAGCTCAGAACAGGGAGGAGGGAAATGCAGCCACAATAACCACCGTACAATAAACTGAAGAGGACCGCAGGAGGTGTCGCCCAGGCCCCAGAGCTCCCACAGGGAGCATTCCTTTCTGTTGGAGTGGTGGGCACTGTGGGGAGCGTCACAGAGGAGGTGACCTCCGAGGGGGGAGTGTTGAACGCGCAATCAGTAGGAGTTGTGGTTCTGAGCAGACATGTAAATTGCCTCCTAATCAAATACCAGCAAGAGCAATCAACCAGGAGTAAGGAAAGTCAAAAGGGACAAAGGAGTTCTACTTCAGAAGAGTATCTTGATCTCAGATCAGAGTGCCTGGTTCCATAAAGCAATTTGTGGATGTGAAGTTTGACGGCCACAGGAATTAGGAGACATAAGTTCAAGTACTAGCTCTGCCCCTTACCAGCTGGGTAATCTTGGGCAAACCACTAAAATGCCTGACCCTCCATTCACTTTCTCATTCATCTAATAGTTATAATAACACTTTGCAAAACTGTTGGGAGCCTAAGATGAGATAATGCAAGTAAGAGACTTTAAGTGACATTAAAATAGTTGGGATGAATAAATTGTCATGGTTTTAACATAATAGAGGATATTTTGAATAATTATAGTTTAGTTTTTAACATTTATATTTAAACACTGATCGTTTAAACATCAACTGTATATGTAACACCAATTCTGCACGAATTCATAACTTGATTGGCTTCATTTATTTTTTCAGAGCCCTAAACGTATTACTAATGCAAGTGCATCAAGCTATAAAAAGAGCTAACCAATTTTTTTCTGAAATAACATGATCTTTATTTCTTAAGACACTTTGTACAAACATTAAACTGAAGATAACTGCATAAAAATGAAATGGAGGCTCATAATTGCAAACTGTTTCCGTGTCCGAAGAAGATTTAACCGCCTCCCAGGACTGAATTGCTCCTGTTACGGCTCTGGGCCGGGCTATAAAAGTATATCACTGAGCCGCCGCCTGTCTGCAGGTGCAGCGCCAGCGGGAGCACAGCTGCGGCCCTTCTTCCGAGAACGAACTGGGCCCAAACCCGCAGCGGCCACCGGACTGAGGGGCCGGGAGTGCGGAGGAAGCGGGGAGGGGCTGTGCTCCTCTTGTCCTTCTTCCTTCCTGCTTCACCCTCTCCACCTGGAGCTCTCACTGCTCCTGTTTCTGGAGAAATAACATATTTTTTCTTCTGTCTTTGTTTAGAGAAGGGGTTTACTCTAGCTAACCTAAAGGCTGAAATGTCCTCTTGTCATCGCTCTGGGTGAGCATTCCGTTTAGCTGTGGCGGGCGGGGCAGTTGTAGCTGCATCGCCACCAGCCTGAGGAAGGCCCGCTATAACCTGGAGCCTTTGAGGCACCTCTTCCCACCAGAGCTGCCCCTGGAACCCGAGGCCAGACGCCCATCCATCGGCTTATTCCTCTCCCCCACCCAAACACAGACTTGATGAACCCAAAGTTGTGTTTTGTCCAGTCGAACTAACAGCATATAGCAATGGAGCACGCATGACTGAGTTATTTCCGTCTATTCTAAAAGGTAGGAATATTTCAGGAAGACTTCATCCCTCAGCTGAGAAAAGGAGCCGCTCAGCTTTGGAGAAAGAGAGGGCGGCGTGTTTGTGAAGACACCTGTCCTCTGGTGCTCGGTCTGGGCAGAGGAGGCCGTACTTGCTACTGTCGTTCTGTCTTTAAGCAGCACCAGTTCTCACTGTACTCACCACCAGATAGTAGTGTTCCAAGCTGAGAAAACGTGGTTCTAGCTCCTTCTAGTAAGTTTCAGCGTGTTCAATGGTATCAACTGCTCTCCTCTATGTCATGTATGTGTATGTGTATGTATTGTGTTATTCCTGCCAAGCTGGGGACAGTACAGTCTACATACCCTGACAATAAAAACAAAAATATCATTTCTCACATTTGTGTGAAGTTGACAACAAAAACCCACGCACCTTTTACCCTCTCCAGTGTCCTTCAATTAACTACTTTTACTAGCTGTACTTATTAGTTAATCAGTTGGTAGCATATTCCTTGAAATGTCATCTTTCTGCTTTGATCTGATTTCAATCACGGATAATTACAGCATTAAATTCTAAACCAAAGAGTAGTGGAGATCCAAGAGAAAATATAATTCAACTTATAGTTCTAAAATTGGCCTATACATTTGAAATACTAACTCACCTTAACATTAAAATCATCCTTTCTTAAAAGCTTATCTAATCAAATTTATACTAGAGGCCAGGTGCACGGGTAAGGTTCCTAGGTCTGGCCAGTGAGCAGGGCCAATCTGCAGGGCAAACAATGGGGTGATTCGGGGGGTGGAGGTGGGGGGCAGCTCCTGCATTGAGTGTCTGTCCCCTGGTGATCAGTGCATGTCATAGCGACCAGTCATTCTACTGGTTGTTCTGTCATCCGGTCGATTTGCATATTAGGGTTTTATTATATAGGATGGGCTTTTGGAATTCACCATTCACAAGAAAATTATAATAAAAAGTTACCTCTTCTATTTTTAAGCCTTACTGGAAGATATGTTTATTGATTTATAGAGAGGGGAAGGGAGAGAATGAGAGAGAGAGGAACATCAATGTGAGAAACATTGATTGGTTGCCTCCTGTATGCTCCCTTACCAGGAATCAAACCCGAAACCTTTTGTTGCAAGGCGTGACACCCCCACTCACTGAGCCACACCTACCAGGGCTTACCTTTTCTGTAGACATTTTGGCAATACATTTGGTATGTTAATTGAGAATAAGAGAATGGGAAAATATTCAGGTAAAAATGAGCTTTTAACATGTTGTGTGTGTGCATGGTGGGTGTGCTTTGTTTTGCTTTTTTAACTGAGTAATCTAACCAGAAGACTATTGCTGAAGGCATCGTTTTGACTGCAGTGCAGGTGTCATAGGGAGGGTTTCAGTGACTGCTGGCACAGTCCAGATCTGAGAGCACAGATCCTTAGACCTGAGGGGTAGTTTGGGGAATGAAAAAGAAGAGATGGACTGGTGAGATATTTAGAAGGAAAGATACATAAGACTTTGTAAAGAGCTGAATGGAGGGATGGGGCAAACCAAAGAGTATTTTTAAGCTTAGGAAACTGGAGCTACTCAATTTGGGGAAAGAACAAGGGACTTGGTAGAAAGAGACATAAGAATTGCAAGGGTTTACCTGGTAAGTTACATGAAATACCCACAGCCATTACAAGCGGGGCTGCAGGCTGTGATGACTGTGGCCTCCTGCGCACCACGCCTGTGGGAACTCCGGGTTCTCAGCACCAACCACGGGCCAGCGCACAGTTGTGCTCGCGTGGGGCCTGGCCGACCGACTGATAGAGGTTTGGGGTCAACTTTACAAAGAAAACAAAGCTGTGAGTTTGAACAAGTAACAAGGATAGGGTGCAAAGAAAGAAACTAAGGAGACCAAGTCTTGAGAAATAAATATATTGAAGAGCTGGGAGTGGTGGTGGGGAACAACTAACAACAGAGACAAGGTTAGATAAAAAAAAAAATTAAACCAAAACAGAGAGAAAGGAAGAGAAGGGACAGATGAACAAGAACAGAATGAGAGGAGCAGGGAGGAGAGATGCGGCTTATTATTAATGTGACTGTGTGTATAGATATACACCCAGTGAACAGGTGGATGCAAAAATTAAAAAGTCACATTTAGTGGACAAAAATAAAAAGGATTAAAGTGTTTCCTTAATAACTGAAAGTAAATAAATGAATCGTTCCTGTCACATTGATTCATCTATTGCATGTGGCAGCTCAATAAATGTTAATTGAATTAAATTAATAGCATTTGCTCAATGGTAATAAAAAATTAATTAACTGTCTGTCTTTTCTGATATTTAAGTGCATGCCCATTGGTTCTGAAATTGCTTCTAGCCCAAACATAAATTTTCTATTTTACTGACTTAAGATACACTTACTTTTTTTCCCTGAGGAACACAGTTGAGCTTCTAATTTTTGCCCTAACATTGGTGTTTTTTTCTGTTGAGAAAAATTATTTTTCCTACATTAATGTCAAGATCTATCTATAACATCCCAAATATAGTTTCACATGTTACTTATTTAATTCCAAAATAGTTTCTCTGCAGAGATGTGATACCATTTTGATGTGATTCTCCTTTTAGCTTATGCTACTTTGTAATACTTTGTTACAATGTCAAATACCAGCATGAAAGATGCAGTCTGGGGAAACACTGTTAGCGTTGCCTCTATAAGACAGAAGATGTCATTTACATTCACCCAGAAACTGCTTCCTTCAGATGTCAGATTCCGGGCTGAACAGACTGGGGTGTGTGTCAGATGACTTTCCAATGAGCAACAGATAGTTCCCACGAGGAAATTAAAAAAAATAATAAAAATATAAACAGAGATATAGGATTAAAATAACTTTATGAATGGCAGTTTAAGTTCTCCATAAAATTCTCTCAGTACAAGCCCAGTACCTCCAAATGGTTGCTGTACTTAAAATTGTCACAAAATTAAAAAGAGAATCCTGTACCACTTGGCTATGTACCGTCTTCTCTGTATGTTCTTATATTTCAGTAACCTCTATCCAATTTTTTTGTTGTTGTTACTGAATTACTTTGTGCGAAGGCAATTTGAATTCCATGCAGCCTGACTGTGTGGATCATTTGAGCTGATTGTTAATTGCACCTGTAAGCACGGGGCTGCTGCACTCTCCATATTAGCAAGTTCCGTACCATCAGCTCTTTCTGAGCGGCCCCTGCGCCTTGCAAAGCCGCTGTGCCCGACCGGCAGGACCCTGTGTGCCAGAGGCACCTGGTGTGGCTAAGGCTGTTCCGGGAGAGGCGTGTCAGTAGGCTGTCTGGCGGGCTTCATTTTGGGTCGGGACACGTCACTGGACTCGGGGTGGGTGAGGAGGGTTTTGCTGACGTGCAGTCTTTACAGCCAGGAAGCGAGACAAAAGCTACAGACAAATCAGAGCAAAGCTTTTGGAACCCAGCAGGCCTGGGTTGAAATCCCACTTCCACCATTTGCTAAGGAAGATTCTTCAGGCAACTTATAAACTATCTGAGCCTCAGTTACACTCATTTGCCGTTAGCTGGAGACACCAATTCATACTTTTCTCTCCGTTCAGAGAGGCTGGCAGTATCGACCTCTTAGCGTTTTTGTTAAGTAAGGTGTACAGAGGGAGGCAAAAGTAGGTTTATGGTTGTTCATATAGAAAATGCTATAGTAAGTGATAAGTAATAATACAAGAATAAACTTTCACATGCTTACAACTGTAAACCTATTTTTGCCCCATTCTTCGTAAGTGATTTGGCTTGTGGCCTGGGTGCTTTGCCCCCAGGAAATATTTGGAAATATCTAGAGACTTTTTTTCGTCACAACCTAGGGTGGTGTGTCCGCTGGCATCGAGCAGGGAGAGGACAGGGATGCTGCCAAACTTCCTGCAGTCCCCCGTCATGAACAGGGATCTGGCCCCAAATAGCACGTGTTCTAAGAGCCCTGAGAACTGGTGTACAGGCTATGTTTGTGATACAGGCTGGTTACTGGGCACTTTGGTACCCAAGAGAAAAAAATTATTTCTAAGAGCAGCATCCTTATATCATTAATTTGGTGGATCTCTCTTGGGTTATAGGAAGCCAAGAGGTTCTCAGTCTGTTGAGCTAATTCTATCTCTTCAATATTTCATTAATTACTATCAACAATAGTTGTTTTTCCTGAACACTTATTTCTGCCAATCCTTTTTAGGATGAATCAAACTGCCACTAAGAGCTATAAAGCCAGCAGCATAAGGGTTGCGAATAAAAATTAAATATTGTTGAAAGCCAACGCTATCGGGAGGATGAGAAGGAAATAAAATGGCCTAAGACAATTGTGTGTGCTGTACTGTTAGCTCCCCTTCTGTTACAAGACCCTGGAGAGCGACCGGTCATGAGTGGTTTCTGAACATCACTCACGCACACAGCAGTGGCGTGTTCTCTCCCCGTCTCCACTCTCAAACGCAAAGGGCCCCTGAGGCAGGGAGTCTCAAATGTGCCTGCATGTTGGAATCAACTGAGGAGCTTCAAAAATCCCCAGGGACTGCGATCTGATCTGTTGGGTGGAGTGAAGAGAAGTGGTGGCCTGAGCTTTAAAAAATGCCAAATTTTAAAAGGGTTCCCCGTGTGAATTGTGCTCTGAAGACTAATACTTTTATAATATTGCACTCTTTTATTCTTACTTGTATTTTCATACAAAATTTTCTGCTCCAAAATGCTTCATTCTTTTTTATTGTTTGTTTTGTTTTTTAAAAAATGTTCAGCTACAGTTTATATTCAGTGTATAGCGTAATGGTTAAACACTCATGTACGTATTGTACAGAGTGGTCCCCTCCCACCAGTAACTCCAGCGCCAACCTGGCGTCATAGGTAGTTGTTAATTATTGACTATATTTACAACCCTGTGACTATTTTATAACTACCAGTTGTTTTTAAAAAGACTTTTTTTCTTAGAGAAGTCTAGAATGTGAAATTTTCTGCAAATGTCCATTCTTAGGATCACTAAATTGTATCTGCTATAGTGAGCTTGTGTGTGTGTGTTTTTCTTTTTTTATCTAGATATGCAACTCACAAATGACAAACATGCAGAAGAGAAACCCATTAACGCTATCGTTATCAATTCAGTATCGGAGTTCAGCATCACAGATGGGCCAGCCAAGGAAACTTCCACCGAGAAAAAGCTGTCAGGATCCACCCCATCACTGTCCTCCCTTGAAGAATGTCAAACGAGATTTTCTTACCTCCAAACCGATACGTCAGCTCATCAGAGAGACACTGATGGTATGTTTCTCAGAACCACCATCTCTAAATAAAGCTCCCAGCCCCCAGCCCTGTGCACGCATCACATGTGCTGTTAGGGGGGATGCTGCATGAATATTAAACAGGACGGCTTTCACTTGAGAGCCCTGGTGAGTGACACATGTCAAGGTCACTTTGCAATGATGAGGTGCTTGGCAGATGGGTTGCTCTCAAGGCTGGGAGTCAGAGGCAGGCTGCTGTGGAAGCAGTGGGGTGAGGTGCACTCGTTTTTGCTGTGGTGAAGAAAAGGGCACACTTTCTTTCCTCAGATCTGGGACTGCTGAGGTGGGGAGGAGAAGGCAGGGTGGAGTGGCATTGACATGCTGGGACAGTATAAACGTAGGCTGCATAGAATACCGAGATGCTTACAGCAGCAACTTGCATAAAAGGGTTGGTTCCTCTAGGCCAGTGTTTCCCAACCTTCTCTCATGATGAGAATCACCTGGTGGAGTTGTTAAAACACAGATTCCTGAATCCCAACTAAGAAGTGCTAAACTAGAATTTTTGAGAACATATAGGTAAAATTGCATACCTAACTTAGTGCTCTGTATATAACATCTGTGTTAGAGCACTAGTTAAGTATACAATTTTACCTATATGTTCCCAAAAATTCTAGTTTAGCACTTCTTAGTTGGGATTCAGGAATCTGTGTTTTAACAACTCCACCAGGTGATTCTCATCATGAGAGAAGGTTGGGAAACACTGCTCTAGGCAATATCACTTCCCAAGCATGCTGATCAGTGCAAACCTACATCACACTGTCCCTGCACGTGACAAAGTACGTTCCGTCCGTAAAGCCTGTTTCCAGCTGATTTGGAGCTAAATGGTCAGGATAGTCAAGTTCAAAGTCACGGACAACACCAAGAACTGCACTCAGGGTAACCGTGCAGTGGCCTTTACGGAAGACATAAGCCATTTAAGAACGTTGTGTTTAGAGAAAGCTAGAAGGAGTTTCTCAAAGGAAAATTCAAACGGTATAGTTTCTGGTCTGTAAATTCATATTTACTTTTTACAAATAAGAAAAAAAAATTTAAAACAAAGTCTGTGTAAGAGGAACTTGGAATCACATCAGTTTAACTCCTGGCTCTGAAATCGTTACCTGCAAAACTGTTTGTCTGTCTGTTGCCAACTCTGAAGCTCAGCCTCTGGTGACACAGTGGGCCGGCAGCAGCCCGCAGAGCTCTGAATGTGACCTGACGGACATGTGTGCAGCAGCCGGTGCAGAGCCGTCACACCATAGGTTCCGGGTGTGCTTTTATGATGATGGCAGTTTTAGAAAATAGGGAGGAGAAGATCCTAACATGTCATATAGGTGGTGTCTTGTACAAACGTTGTCATGGATGCTTTAGAGCAGAAGCCACAGACCCAGCTGCCTGGTCAGCAGGAGACGCTGGAATGCTGGTGTAAACTGGAAGGAGGTGACCAGAGGGCGAGGCAAGGGAGGGGGAGGAAGAGGGAGAGGCACAGCGCCCACTAGTGTCTGGGAACCTGTTCCCTTACCAACCCCCACACAGCCCAGCAGCTCAGGCCCACGTTGGCCTGCGACTGCCAGGTCATGACCTCAAGTCCAAGATGATGCCCAAGTTTCTGGCTTTTTCAGTTTGATGCCAAGCAGGAAAACAGGCCATGCAGCAGAGGCCTCTGCATTTTGTCAGCTCATGTCAGGGACGCCAGGGTCTTCCTTGTAAAGGTCCTGGCCATGTGACCCCAGAATTGGAACCCGCCCTGGAGTTCAGGCACACCGGGCAGCACGGCAGGCCTCTCTGTGCACAGCAGGGGCGGGAGAAGGAGCAGCCGTAAGGTGCGGCACACCCCATTCTCAGGCCAGAGGACTGCTGCACTGGAGCAGCCGCCATGCGGAGCATCCCGCGTCCTCCTCCTTTAAGAGCTGACGGGAGCCGTGGGCATCACTGGGCGGCTTCTGCAGGCCCGGGCGCAGGCCAGTGACCAGGCTGACTGCTTGCCCAGCCCTCCTGCCCTCCCTCCCACAGTGGCAGCCCGCCCCCTCGGAGAGAGACGTGGGACCTGGGGGGAGAGTGCAGGAAGCCAGGCCAAGGCCACAGTCAGGGACCCAACCGCACTCCGTTACCTGAGGGACACGCTCAGGGACCGAACCACACTCCGTTACCTGAGGGACACGCTTAGGGACCGAACCACACTCCGTTACCTGAGGGACACGCTCGGGGGAGGCAGAGCTAAGTCGGACGCTTCACGGTGGAGAATTTCGTGGTGATTAATTTAGGGGCAGCGGTGGGAGCGGGTCACTCGCACGGAGATGAATGCAGGAGCCGCTTCCAGAGCCAGCGGGGACAGAGGGGAGGGGTCACGCCCACCCCCGTGCCACGTGCGGTCCATTTCTTTTCACACGCATGGTGAGGGCGGGACTGTGCTTAACTGCTGATGTCCATTATTTACACACACAGCCGTCCTCTAAACAGCACGCACAGCCTCCCACGTGCGGGTCCCGGTGCACCATGGGGTTTCACAGCGTTCCAGGGAGGCCCCGCGGTCCCTCCGGGTACCGGGGAGAAGGCCCGGGCCCCGCCCGCCTCCGCAGTGTTTCTCCGTTCTGATTGCAGAAGCATCCCCGCGGGTACGAAAAGCAGGGAGGCTGTGGTGTGAGAACACAGGCTCCCGAAAGGAACCCTGGGAGCACACCTAATTGGTGTATAATTTTGAATCTGCGATGTCTCATCCAGGTGGAAGAGGAGATCATAAATACAAGATACCTCCCAAGAACAGTCTTAATTACACCATGGGCTACTGAGCAAAATGATTACATTTCCTCCCCAGCAAATTTCATACAATTAAATGCAGTAGTGTCACCTTATAAAGTGTTTCAATTTTATAATTATTTCAGTTCATTTGCTCAGAGAAAAAAAAACACACAAGCACAAATTTACTAAGTATCACCCAAATCCAGTCATTCCGGCTCCAGAGAACTGACTGGATGTTAGCTGTGCTTGTCTGAACCTAAATGGATCCTGACATGTTTAAGGAGCTGCCGGCATGGATGACGGCGGGGTGATCCCGGCTGGAAGGAGCACTCAGTCGTACTTACTCACATTCCGCAGCGCAGACTTTTTACACACGCCTGCGTGCGGGGAGTGGGAACCAGTGTGTGCACTTTCTGACCGAGACCTTCCAGTGACCGCCCAGAGCCGCCGCGAGCGAGCTTCGTGGCTCGGCCAGATTCCCCCCGCATGGCCCCTGTGGCTCCCAGGCCCGCTCTCCGGACCTGAGCGGGCTCCGCGGGCCTGCTCTCCGCCTCTGTTTGGGGAGAAGAAGGGTGATTGCTCTTTTTCTGGGGTCACTCCTGGAAGAACCATCATCTTGCTTTTTTGGATGATGATTCTCAAAGCAGCAGGGGGCAGCTCCTGGGGTTGTTACCAGCAGGCCCGCTCCTGCCACCCCATCCCCAACCCTCATCCCAGCACCAGGGGAGGCCCAGAAAAAGGGTAGGGGGCAGGGGGCAGGGGTAGACCTCAAGGGGGCAGGGAGTAGGAGGAGGTCCCAGGGGGCAGGGGGCAGGGGATGCCCCAGGAACCAGAGGGCATGGGGAGGTCCCAGGGGTTAGGGGTCAGGGCTGGCCCCAGGGCCAGGCTGGAAGCTGGAGGGTTCTCAGGGAGGACAGGGTGTGACCATGAAACCAGCATTTGTGGAAACTCCTTGTAGTGGCACCTTTTCCACTGTGATCACATGTGACTCTTTGTAACAAGGACCCCCACACCACCACCACCACCACCACCTTAGTCGGCTGCACCTGTGGAACCCACATCCATCCTCCGTCATCAGGGTGCCCCAGCCTCCGGTCCTGCAGGCGCCTGGGGTGGGAAAGGAAAGTCACCAGCTCAGGGCTTCTGTTCTGGCCGGTTGCTCAGAGAGAGTGCCAGCATTGCCATGCGGCCTGCTGCTCTTGGATTAACCTTAAAGCTTTTAACCCATTTAGAAGGTAAAGAGTGGGGACGGGAGGTGGGCAGCAGACAGCAGTGACTGGAACCTCTGCCAGATGGCAGGGCTCAGCCAGGGAGGAAATTCACAGAGGATGCCAGGGAGGGCGCAGGAGAGGTAGACTGCCAAGTACAGGACCAGGGAGCACCCAGCAGTTGGCAGCAGCACGAAGGCTCTGCCATCTCCTCCGCTCCAGGCTGGAACCTAACCATCCCTCCCTGCGGGCACCTAACCATCCCTCCCCACCATCACCTCACCATCCCTCCCCACCTGCGCCTCACCATCCCTCCCTGTGGGCACCTAACCATCCCTCCCCACCATCATCTAACCATCCCTCCCCACCATCACCTAACCATCCCTCCCCACCATCACCTCACCATCCCTCCCCACCATCACCTAACCATCCCTCCCCACCATCACCTCACCATCCCTCCCCACCTGCACCTAACAATCCCTCCCCACCTGCACCTAACCATCCCTCCCCACCATCACCTAACCATCCCTCCCCACCATCACCTAACCATCCCTCCCCACCATCACCTAACCATCCCTCCCCACCATCACCTAACCATCCCTCCCCACCATCACCTAACCATCCCTCCCCACCTGCACCTAACCATCCCTCCCCACCATCACCTAACCATCCCTCCCCACCATCACCTAACCATCCCTCCCCACCTGCACCTAACAATCCCTCCCCACCATCACCTAACAATCCCTCCCCACCATCACCTAACCATCCCTCCCCACCAGCACCTAACAATCCCTCCCCACCATCACCTAACCATCCCCACCATCACCTAACCATCCCTCCCCACCATCACCTAACCATCCCTCCCCACCATCACCTAACCATCCCTCCCCACCTGCACCTAACCATCCCTCCCCACCAGCACCTAACCATCCCTCCCCACCTGCACCTAACCATCCCTCCCCACCTGCACCTAACCATCCCCACCATCACCTAACCATCCCTCCCCACCATCACCTAACCATCCCTCCCCACCTGCACCTAACCATCCCTCCCCACCAGCACCTAACCATCCCTCCCCACCATCACCTAACCATCCCTCCCCACCATCACCTAACCATCCCTCCCCACCATCACCTAACCATCCCTCCCCACCATCACCTAACCATCCCTCCCCACCAGCACCTAACCATCCCTCCCCACCATCACCTAACCATCCCTCCCCACCTGCACCTAACCATCCCTCCCCACCTGCACCTAACCATCCCTCCCCACCATCACCTAACCATCCCCACCATCACCTAACCATCCCTCCCCACCTGCACCTAACCATCCCTCCCCACCATCACCTAACCATCCCCACCATCACCTAACCATCCCTCCCCACCTGCACCTAACCATCCCTCCCCACCATCACCTAACCATCCCTCCCCACCATCACCTAACCATCCCTCCCCACCTGCACCTAACCATCCCTCCCCACCATCACCTAACCATCCCTCCCCACCATCACCTAACCATCCCCACCATCACCTAACAATCCCTCCCCACCATCACCTAACCATCCCTCCCCACCATCACCTAACCCTCCCTCCCCACCATCACCTAACCATCCCTCCCCACCAGCACCTAACCATCCCTCCCCACCTGCACCTAACCATCCCTCCCCACCTGCACCTAACCATCCCTCCCCACCATCACCTAACCATCCCTCCCCACCATCACCTAACCATCCCTCCCCACCAGCACCTAACCATCCCTCCCCACCTGCACCTAACCATCCCTCCCCACCTGCACCTAACCATCCCTCCCCACCTGCACCTAACCATCCCTCCCCACCATCACCTAACCATCCCTCCCCACCATCACCTAACCATCCCTCCCCACCTGCACCTAACCATCCCTCCCCACCATCACCTAACCATCCCTCCCCACCATCACCTAACCATCCCTCCCCACCATCACCTAACCATCCCTCCCCACCAGCACCTAACCATCCCTCCCCACCTGCACCTAACCATCCCTCCCCACCATCACCTAACCATCCCTCCCCACCATCACCTAACCATCCCTCCCCACCATCACCTAACCATCCCTCCCCACCTGCACCTAACCATCCCTCCCCACCATCACCTAACCATCCCTCCCCCTCTGCACCTAACCATCCCTCCCCACCATCACCTAACCATCCCCACCATCACCTAACCATCCCTCCCCACCAGCACCTAACCATCCCTCCTCACCATCACCTAACCATCCCTCCCCCTCTGCACCTAACCATCCCTCCCCACCATCACCTAACCATCCCCACCATCACCTAACCATCCCTCCCCACCTGCACCTAACCATCCCTCCCCACCATCACCTAACCATCCCTCCCCACCATCACCTAACCATCCCTCCCCACCTGCACCTAACCATCCCTCCCCACCATCACCTAACCATCCCCACCATCACCTAACCATCCCTCCCCACCATCACCTAACCATCCCTCCCCACCTGCACCTAACCATCCCTCCCCACCTGCACCTAACAATCCCTCCCCACCATCACCTAACCATCCCTCCCCACCATCACCTCACCATCCCTCCCCACCATCACCTAACCATCCCTCCCCACCATCACCTAACCATCCCTCCCCACCTGCACCTAACCATCCCTCCCCACCATCACCTAACCATCCCTCCCCACCATCACCTCACCATCCCTCCCCACCATCACCTAACCATCCCTCCCCACCATCACCTAACCATCCCTCCCCACCATCACCTCACCATCCCTCCCCACCATCACCTAACCATCCCTCCCCACCATCACCTAACCATCCCTCCCCACCATCACCTAACCATCCCTCCCCACCTGCACCTAACCATCCCTCCCCACCATCACCTAACCATCCCTCCCCACCATCACCTAACCATCCCTCCCCACCATCACCTAACCATCCCTCCCCACCTGCACCTAACCATCCCTCCCTGCTGGGAGGGCTGCTTCAGCCCCAGAGAAGGTGTCATGGCTGGAACTGGGGAGCTCCCACCCTGCTGAGGCACTCAGTATGCCCCCCCCACACACCCCTACCCCCGCCCCATGGATGCCTTTCCCTTACTGTCCCTCAGCCTGGCAGCAGGAGCACGGCTTGCTTGTGGGTGGGTTCGAGGCGGGAGAAGCTCCTGAGGAGCTGACTGTTTACATCACTCTGTGTCAGGTGCTGTGAAGGAGAAACAGGTGCCAGGAGCCGCAGCCAGGTTGCGGCACAGGGAAGTCACAGGCCGGTCACAGGCCGGAGCCTCCAGGCTGATGGGTTAGGTCAGGTTGGGAGGGGCGAGGACACAGGCCCCCAGGTAGGGGCACCCCAGGCCTGGAAGTCAGCCGGAGGGGAGGGCGGGGAGCGGGACAGGAGGAGAGCAGGTCCAACTGAGGCAGGGCAATGGAGGCGTCCGCCCAGCTGGCAGCAGGCCCGGGGCTCCGAGAGGGTGACTGTCCTCCTTTATGGCTGAGCTTGTCCTAGTTGCTGGGGAGTCAGAGGGCCCAGGGGGAGCAGGGGCCTCGGTAGGAGGCTGGGCTGAGGATGAGATGAAGGCTGAGGCAGCCAGAACTAAGGATGTGGACAGAGCCTTATGGGCTTCAAATAAAAGTCTGAGACAGAATCAGAGGGACTGGATGGAGAACCGCGGGGAGCCTGTGAGAGGAAGAGGGAAATGGCAGAGCCTGTAGGCTCCTTGTGACTGTCTGTGTGTGGGCGCCGAGCCCGCGGTGCTGGGGGCGGCCGGTGCGTGGCCTTGGCGGGCAGGTGCGATGTTCCGAAGGCCCGGTGTGAGGCGGGAGGCTGGCGGGCCATCTCGGCCTCCAGGGCTGCTAAGAGGGGTGGCCTCAGGGACTGGGACTCAGACTGCCACGCTGACTGAGCACAGAGGCCACGGAGTGGTGCGGCAGAGAAAACACCACGGAAGGGAGCCTGGCCTGGTCCCAGCAGCCGCGGCCAGTGCTCCCAGGCCGCCCGCCCCTCCTGTGCGAAGGGACCACGCAGCCAGCGTGCGCTGCCCTGCAGAATGGGGTCAGAGGGCGTGGGGAAAAGTGTGAGCACACTTGGAAGTTGGGGAAGATCTGTTTCCAATTCATTAACGTTGCCACGTTTTCTGTTAAAGGCTCTGCCTTTTATAGTCAAATAAAAAGGACTGAGAACCAACTCGCTCTATTCTCAAGTGCAAAGTCGAAGGGAGAGGAAAGAAATGCTAATTTGGCCCAAGAGGTGGGTGGAAACGTCTTTTTTTTTTTTTTTTTTTTTTTTTTTTTTTTTTTTTTTTTTTAATAAAATGGACGGCAGACGTCAGGAGCAGGCCTCTGGCACCTGCCAACTCGCAGAGACCTGGCACCGGACCTGAGCCCGCGGCTCTGTGCCCGCAGGAACGGTTAGGTCACTGCACAGACAAGTCCCTGTCCTTTCCCAGGACACGAGCCCCCTGCACCCGCCCCCTCACCTCCAAACTACCCCGAGACTCCTCCACAAAGGACAGGGCGCAGGGGTCGCTGTCACTGGTCATGCCCCGAGGACATCTCGTGTGCCTCCGCCTGCCGGGTCGGGGCGGTTGCTGGGTTTTTCCTGGGGGCGCCTCCTCTGTGCGGTGCTGCCGCAGCAGCAGGCTTGGTGTTGGTGACACTGGAAAGGTTTTAAGCCCAGATCTTTGACCACCAACACGCCCTGGACAGAAATGCATACGCAAAACAGTCTGCACTGTGCTCACTCCTGAGTTTTTGTGGGTGCTTTGCAGTGACTTAGGAGGCATGGGTGAGGTGATCACACGTTAGAAACCAGCTCTCGGTGAATAAAACTGCACCCTCCGGCAGAGAGAACGTCCTGTAAGGTGTGAGGGAGCGCTGCCTGCACCCACGCCTGGCGGGTAAGCTGCCACGGAGCCCGGGTGGCCTCCACCGCTGTGTCTTGGGGAAGGGGGCCGGGCCAGGAGGCAGGGGCCAGGAGGAAGGCGCTGTCCATGTCCACCCAGGCAGGACTCACGTCGGACACAGTGTCTTGTAAAAGAAATTAAAGCATTTGCTCCTTTGTGGAAAGGTTCCCATGCTCTTTCTTCTCTCTTGAGGATTAACAGTCCAGGGAAGATGAAAGGGAACATTTCCTGGGAAGCTTGTTGAGGCTGAGTGAGGGGCTCAGGGCCGCACTGCTGGCCGGTGGCCGGACAGCACGCCTCCCTCTGGCTGCCGTCTCTGCCAAGGAAAGTCCGAAAGGCAAAGCCATTCTCTCTTCTGGGGAAGCCCTTCCCTGCACCCCCCAGCTATTTCCGGGCGCTGATCTCAGTCACAGGCCATCCATGCCAACACTTAGGTAGATTTCTACAAAACACTCCCATGTTTTGGGGAAATTTCTAACTAAAATGAAACGTTATAATTTTAACAAGAGAACTGCTACATCTTCTAACTAATTCCCTTTATGAAAACCAAAAATATAATAACTTATAACCCATCACAGCTGTTTGGCTAGAATTGCCAATTACCTTCAAGGCCTTAGAGATACTTTTCAGGTTTTTACAAGTCTGCATAGTAAATCTTTAGACCAATTTTCTTAAAAGGAATTGATCAGATTTATACCGTTTTAGGAATATAATGACGTATTCTTCTAATCAAGGTTTTATAGAACTGAAGGAAAACTAGAGACAAGGATTAAACAGAGAATACAATAAAATAAAACTATGGTTAGTTAAAAGTTACTGACATTCGGTTTTGAAAGGTGCTTTTCGCTTGGATTTGAATACAGGTGTGGAGAGTGCATGGGAATCCACATCAAACAAATAAGAAAGCCTTGTGACCAAATCCAAGAAGTTTGTAGTCTTTCCCTGTCCCAGCCCTAACTGCTCCTGAACCATCCCTGCTCCGAGGACCTGCTGGTCTCCAGACAGCTGTGTGGCTCCCAGCAGCTCCGCATGCCCAGTGAACAGAGAAGGTTAGAGGTGGCAGGGCTCTAAATGAGCCGATTGTGTGGGATCAATAGGAAACGCTCAGGAAGCCAATAAGCCATCATTAATGAGAAGGAGCCTGGGGGGGGGGGGGGGCTCAGACAGCACGGAGCACGGGGCCCGCCGGCCCGCCGCCGCGGACAGGAGCTGAGAAGGGCGGTGAGCTGCCACGGCCATGGCCACACCAGCCCTCCACGCCGCCCCACGCCCCTGCTCACTGTCTTCTCCTCCTTTACACAGAGGAGTGCGCCTCCCTCATCCTCACCTGCCTCTTCTGCCAGTTCTGGGACTGCCTCCTGATGCTCCCGGACACGTGTGAGACGGTGTGCACCAACGTGTGCTGCCCCTCCTACCGCTACCACCACACCTCGGACGAAGGCAACTCCCGGAACGACTGCAACTGCAACTGTGACATGGACTGCAGCCTGTTTGAGTCCTGCCACGAGACCGGCGAGTGCCTGGAGCTGGCCATGGAGATTTCAGAGATCTGCTACCGCTAGCCGGAGGGCCTGCCCTCGGAGCCTGGGGAAGTCAGCAGTGTCCCGCAAAGATCTTCTTCCAAATTCCACACCCGCATGGCTCGCTGAAGACTAAGATGCTGATCACAGGCGATGAGCACGGCCTACGTCCCTCCTCCACGCCCTGGGCAAGAGATGTGTCCCAGCCACACAGCATGCTGACCGCCGTGCTCGTGTGCTCGCTGCTTGCTCCATGAATGTGACTTCATTCACAGACTCGGGACAAATTAGTGCATTCTTTACCATTGACACATATTAGCTCATCTTTCTAATGGACTCATGCATAAACATTATGCATTGTTGGTTATTATTAATAATGTATTGCATAACATCATTTTGTAATTAAAAATTTATTTATACGATCTCTTAAAATTCACTTATCTGTACAGTTTAGGTAGGAAAGGGAATTAAATAAATTAGAAACCATGTCCCCGTAATTACAGCAGATGTCTGGAAGCACCTCCAGTGGATTTCGAACATGATGTCCTCGGAGGGAGCCGGTGGCTCTAGCCCGTGTTACTCCATGTCCAAGCTGTGGCCTCGCCAGTGACGCGTGTTCTTAACTGGCTGTGGAAAGGCCCTTCTTTATGCAGTGAGTGGAAATGGGAATTCTGTGCAAGTTTCAAGAAAATGGCCCGGATCATCGATTCCTCGTTTCCTCCTTTCTGTTTGTCAGGTCCCACAGGCAACGGGACATTAAAACAGAATCAGCTCGCTTTGCTGACCCATTTGCGCAGGTGCCGAGGGGCTGACTACCTGGAGGCCCGCTCAGCACGATTTCCCAAATCAGCAAGTGCTTTCAAAATCATCGTGTTCTCTCCTGATGAAGTTTGAGGTAATAAAGAATTACGCTGAGCGCCTCCACACACTTACAGATTTCCAGAGGATTTGTGTGGCCCCTGCTGGTGTGGCTCAGGGTCGCGCTGCCCTGCAAGGTTCCAGCTGGACTCCCGGCTGCACCTGCCCGGGTCCCGGGTGGGGTGTGCCGGAGGCAGCTCTTCCTGTGCTCTCACATCCCTGTTTCCTTCTCGCCCGCTCCCTGCCTCTCTCTCTAAAATATCGATTACATTTTTTAAAAGAGATTTTATGTAAATTAGAATGTACTTTTCAAATCAACCAGATTATTTTCGGGGGAAACACATCTAGGCTGAAGTTACACTGGACTCGTTCTGTCTCCTGCAGGCATGGCATGGCTCATTGCTGTGTTCTTATGTATTCCGGGGAGATGCTGCACTGTACTTATTGGATATAAAAAGCACAACGTATCAATAACCAAGCGGAGACGGCAACAGTGAGGTGGAGAGGCAGGGAATTTACTGCAATCCAGGCAAACAGCAAAAACTTCAAAGGACCTGCTTTTGCTTGACTAGGTAATTTCAAGCAAAAGTTACATTTATCCGGTTTCTGTAGTAAACTGACACATTTTTCTACTCAGCAGTAAATTCCTCCAAACACTGAAAACTCCTCCTGGGCCGCCTCGGGAAAGGGGCCGCTGGCTCCGTCTGGCTCCGGCGCCCGCGGGCCCTGCTGCCCGGCTGTGCTCACCCGGCCTGGCGGCCTCAGCCCCGCGGCCAGGGCTGCTGTCAGAGCGGAAAGGGCTCCACTCTGGGTGCACAGGACACAGGACGCGCAGGTCAGTGTGGGGGAGGAGTAGCTTCTTACATGGGAATGGAGCATTCTCATCCAACATCCTCCCTTTGCACAGAGAAAAGAGAATCCCCCGGAACTGACATCCCCAAGACAGTGAGTGCGCGGCAGTGACAGGTGCCTGACTAATCTCTAACCTTCTAAGCCCTGTGCCTCCGCAGCTCCTACTGTCCAGGCCCACAGGTCAGCTGCTCCAACTCCCACAGGCTGGTGCCTAAATGGCTGTTCCCTTAGTGCTGGCCCTGCCCTGGCTCTCCGGCCCCTCCCATGGTCCAGTCACTGAGAGCAGAGGCCCTGCCGGGGCAGGTCTTGGGGATCCTGTCCCTGGAGTCACTGATGGGGTCATGCCGCATTGTTGTTAAGGATTTTGACCATCATCCTTTCTTCTTTCCAGACCCTCAGGTTGCACAAAGCTTATGCATTTCAAATGCGAATTGAATGCTTGTCAATTAGAGACATAACAATCACCAGGGCTTACTTTATGATGTGGTCAGAATACCAGGGGCTTTCTGGGCCTCTTTCCAAGGCTGTTCACCCGTCCCTCCTTCTCAGAACCCACTGTGCTGGAGCAGGAGGTCGGCTATACAAAGTGTGCCATTTCTTTTCTTCCTAACCAATAATAAAACATTATCCTTTTTGCAAACATGAATGGCTCTTTCAATTGCATTCTTACACAATGAAACATGCGCGGCTGGGAAAATGCCATTGCAGAGGTAAGACGGATGAAAAGGAAATGTGATTATTGATTAAATACAAATATCAGAATCTGAGAAGGATCCGAGCTCTTCCACAGTGATGAAGGCCGGTGATTAAAATAAAGACAATGTCATTCTTTAAGGCGGGTCTTCGGGAAAGAGTGTTCCTATTGAAGGGAAACTCTCGGAAAGAGAGATTTGAGCAGGTACAACCGTTATAGAGAATTGAGAACAGAGATTTCCCACAGCAATATGACCAGGCAGGCACATTGTCTTTGCTTTGCTTAGTGGGTTTGTATAAAATTGTGCTTCTCTAAAAGCCTACAAAATATGGAAAGTAATGAAGAAACCAGTGACGTTTAACTTGCTAATAAAATGTTCCCACTACCTAAGCTGATAGGCCTACAAAATTAATTATCAATGCTGGACTTTCAAGGTTAATAAAGCAAACGCCACTTCTGTTTTCTCCAAGGGAGTATGAGAGCATATTGAGGTAGAAGAACTTTACAAAAAGGAAATACCACATAAAGGCACATCAGCATTCTTTTTTACAAGGATACATTTGTAGGTGGAAATGCTAGAACAGAATTCATGATCCAATTCCCAAAGTTTCTCCTTCTACAAAATGGAGCAAAAAGATGAGATGCACACTTCTGTCAGGTGGTTTGACTGGAAGAGTTTGCTCATTAAATGCTAAATTTAACTCAGACTATTCATAGGTATAATCTCTGATGAAATACAAGTACTTGCCTTATGGTGTATGGAGTATTCTTTATATATATTGATTTCAGAGAGGAAGGGAGAGGGAGAGAGACAGAAACATCAATGATGAAAGAGGTTCATTGACCAGCTGCCTCCTGCACAGCCCTATTGGGAATCAAGCCCACAACCTGAGCATGTGCCCGGACCAGGAATGGAGCCTGGGACCTTCTGGTTCATAGATCAATGCTCAAATATGAGGCACATCTGCAATTCCTGGGTATTCTTTGAAGAAGATGCCTGAGTTAAACCTAAAGAACTGTCATATTTAGCCTCATGTGAGTTGTGTAGAAAGGCAACAAGAGGAGAGGGTGACTTCTTAGTGATTAGAATCCACACGGGATTATTGGGCTTCTCTACACAGGTCTAGACAGCTGCTAACATTACTGGGAAGGAGCCCAGAATGTTGGAGGATGCAGGAATGCAGATGGGCAGGACCTGCATCATGTCTGGATAAAAGGGCCACCTTCTGGTCCACCATCATGACAGGTTTGACAATCTGCTTTACCACCACCTCTCAAGCTGTAGTTCCCAATTGGAGGTGATTTTGCCTTCCCCAGGGTTCAACTATGAATGTCTGGAAACATATTTGGTTGTCACAATGGAGAGGGGACAGGTGCTACTGGCACCCAGTGAGTAGGAGCCAGAAATGCAACCAAACAGCCTTCAGCACACAAGACAATCTCCCATATCAAAGAACAACAGCCCAAATGTCCATAATGCCAAGGCTGCAAAACCGATGCCATCAGACTTAAGACCTATATGAAACTCACCTTAAAAAAAAAATGCTTAAAATGGGGTTGCCAGATAAAATACAGAATGCACAGTTAGTTTTGAATTTTAAATAAGCAAAAAATAATCCTACCTAATAAAAGAATAATATGCAAATTAACCATCTTTCCGCTATCCCCACAAGCCACACCCACCAGCCAGGCCAACCAGCCATACACACCAGCCAATCAGAGCGAGTATGCAAATTAATCCCAACCAAGATGGCTGCCACCACAGAGAGCAGGAGGAAGGCTTGAGTTTCCCTGGCAATGGAGGAAGCCAAACTTTCCACACATTCTGGCCGGCCCAGGCCTCTACTCGAGGCTACAAAGTTTCAATTACAGAAGATAAATCCCAAGAAAAATGGCGGCAGCCATGGAGCTAGAGAGAGCAGGCTAGGGTTTCCCCCTCCAGGCTACAAAGTTTCAATTATAGAAGATAAATAAATCCCAGATACCAGGGCCTCTGCTTGGGTTGATGGGGGGCATGGCCTGCCTGCAAACCACCACAGGCCCCTCACCCTGGCCACCCCACACCCCAAGGGAACCCCCACCCTGACCCGGGACACCCTTCAGGGTAAACCAGCCGGCCCCCACCCATGCACCAGGCCTCTATCCTATCTAATAAAAGAGTAATATGCAGATTGACCATCACTCCAATACACAAGATGGCTGCCCCCATGTGGTCAAAGATGGCCACCCCCATGTGGACACAATATAGCCACCACAAGATATACAACAGGGGAGGGCAGTTGGGGGAGACCAGCCTGCAATGGAGGGAAGTTGTGGGCAAACAGGCTGGCAGAGGGAAAGTTAGACATTAATCAGGCTCACAGGGCAGTGGTTAGGGGGTGATCAGGCTGGCAGGCAGAAGTGGTTAGGGGCAATCAGGAAGGCAGGGAGGCGAGCAGTTGAGAGCCAGCAGTCCTGGATTGTGAGAGGGTCCCCAATTGGAGAAGAGGCAGGCTGGGCTGAGGGATAACCCCCTCTGTGCACAAATTTCATACACCTGGCCTCTATTATTTTATATAATCAAGACCTGATATGCAAATGGTCATCACAACCTCATGCCATCACACCTTAACAGCTCAGATGTTTAACACTGGGGAGAAAGGAATGGGGACCAGCCAGGCTGTGGCCTGGGAGAGGGACAAGCCACACATTCATGGTCCCAGGTACCAGTGGCTGCACCTATGCCTGCGGCCCAGCCTGGGAGAGGACAAGCCACAAGCCCTGTGGTCCTGGGCACTAGCGGCTGGGGTTGTGACCCGGGAGAGGGACAAGCCACCCACCCCATGGTTCCAGCACCTGCAGCTGTGGTCCAGGCGAAGTCACCTGCCCACAGTCCCCTGTGGCTATGGCCAGCCCAGAAGACACTGACCTGGGTTCTGGGTGCCTGGAGCCAGCCAAAGGTAGGAAAGCCTGGATACCGGGTGCATGCAATCAGCCAGAGGAGGGGATCCTAGGTCCTGAGTGCTAGGCGAGGCAGAGGCAGTTAGGGGTGAGCAGGCCAGCAGGGGAGCAGTTAGGGGCAATCAGGCAGGCAGGCTAGCAGGCAAGCGGTTAGGAGCCAGCAGTCTCAGATTGCAAGAGGCAATTGGATATCCCCTGAGCAGTCCCAGATTGGAGAGAGTGCAGGCCAAGCTGAGGGACCGCCCCTCTCTCCACCCCCATGCATAAATGTTGTGCACTGGGCCTCTAGTCCTATATAATAAAAGCTCAATATGCAAATTGACCATCACTCCAACATAAGATAGCCACCACATATGGCCAGCAGGAGAGGGCAGTTGTGGACAATCAGGGGAGGGCAGTTGGGAAGGATCAATCCTGCAGGAGAAGGCAGTTGGGGTGGACCAGGTTTGAAGGGAGGGCAGTTGGGGGAATCAGGCCTACAGGGAAGGGCAGTTGGGGGCAACCAGGCCTGCAGGGAAGGGCAGTTATGGGAAATCAGACTGGCAAGGAAGGGAAATTAGGAGTGGCCAGACCAGCAAGGGGGGAAGAAGTTGGGGAAAACCAGGCCTGCAGGGGACGCAGTTAGGGGCAACCAGGCTGGCAGGGGAAGGCAGTTAGGAGTGACCAGGCCAGCATGGGAGGGCAGTTAGGGGCAATCAGGCTGGCAGGGGAGCAGTTAGGCTTTGATCAGGCTATTAGAGGAGTGGTTAGGGGGCAATCAGGCAGGCAGGCGAGTGGTTGGGAGCCAACAGTCCTGATTATGAGAGGGATGTCCCAGATTGGAAAGGGTGCAGGCTGGGCTGAGGGACACCCACCTCCCATGCACAAATTTTGTGCACTGGGCCTCTAGTCTATATCTATAAAAGGCTAATATGCAAAGTGTCCCCACAGAAGTTTGACTGGGAGACTGGAAGTTCTATTGTGTGTTATGATATGTACTGACCACCAGGGGGTGGCACGGAAAAAAGGTAGGCCAGACAGCAGCTGACAATTGGGGAAGGGAGGCCCCAGCCAGCAGCCGGAAGGCCCCAATTAGCCCTGATAGCCAACCAGGCCTAGAGACCCTACCTATACACGAATCTCGTGCATCAGGCCTGTAGTTTTACTACATTTATGTCCTGAATATGATGTGTGACATTATGTTATAAAAATGATGCCTCGCCTGTCTGAAATTCAAGCTTAACTGGCATCCTGTATTCGTTTGTTAAACCTCACAGTTTAACTCTAGTTCAGACGCCTCCACATCTGAGAGGGGCCTGTTAAAGTGATTTCTCTTCCCTCACGGCTCCAAGGCAGGACGAGCTGCTTACCTCCTTGGTCAGAGGCCAGGACACACGTTGGGCCACATTTGACAATGAGCGAGAGGGGAGCCTGGCTGGCAGATCAGCTCCAAAGCAGGACTTGGGTATTTCCCTCCCGCCAGGTTTACAGAGGGCCGACTGCCTTGACCTGCGCTGGCCCTGCCTCGGTTTCTCTGCTTCACATCCCTGCTGGCAACCGAGGAGGCACCTCAGCCAAGCGTCTTGATTCAAGAGGTTGGAAGCAGAAGTTCTCACTTAAGCCTAGAGATAGAAACCACATTTTCTAAATCAGTCTTGGCCAGAAAGACCCATCTAGAGAGGTGCCCCCCAAACCCCTCCTGCACCGGGCACCCGGCCAGCCCCTCATCCACATTCCGAGAGGGATTCCAGGGGCAGGAGTTGTTTTTAATCAGTCCACAACACTGCAGCCGAACAAATGCATTCTGATCCTCAGAACTTTCATCTCAAATGCTCTGCAGGAATCAAGGTCACAGTAACCTCTTTTATGGTTTATTGTTCCTCAAATGTACTTAGAGTGAATTTACAAAGCCACAGCTTGTTTTGTGGGTGCAGAGCTTTCACGAGGTTCAGCATTCTCTGACATCCTCTTTGTTTCCTCTTTCAGCACTTTCTGCCGATGGGTCCTCATTTAATATCATTTCCCGTAAATTTCAAAAAAAATTAAATAGAGAAGAATATTGAACAAGAGTCCCCGGGTAGCTAAGCTACTCATCATTTGTAATTTGGGATCTTCAGAGAGCTGCATTAATGTTTCACTGCTCTACGGCTTTGCAGTTCAAGTGCCGGTCCCCACACTGGGCCAGCCGGCCAGACGGTAAGATGGAGCCAAGGTTCTCACTTTGTCATCCTTACGATCAAACGACTGCCAATCGGGGCATGGCAGTAAACCACCTAGCTCCAGGTGAGTGATGGAACCACCCGGGAGGTGAGGTGAAGATGGTTCTGATATGCTGAAGGGCCTCAACAGACCCAGACGCCTCATGGAGCTACCTTTTAGTCAACGTTTTGGATGACTCTCATTCCAAGCATAAATTCATAGCTTTGCTCTACTGGTAACTGTTTTACAATATCATGTTAGCAATGTATTAGAAATGCTTTCTGAGAATAAAAGTGTCTGTGTAACTCCCAATATCATACTGCCTGCCATCAATAGTACTTGTATAACAGACTGGAAAATACTAGTTCAGATGAGACCTATTAGGAGACCGATTAGCAGGTGATTGCCCAATACAGGTAAGCCTTAAGGGAAGCATGGATGGAGTGGTTGTTGTGAAATGAGTGGCCATGGGGAAAAGAAGAGGCAAGAGTCCCATCTAGAAAGGGCTTGAGTGCTAGTTAGCCATGTGTTTAGGAGAGTGGAAAGCTGCTGAAGACCAGCGGGGGATTCCATGATTAAAGTGGTGCCGGAGCAGGGCTGGCCACGTGGCCTTGTGCGGACAGATTAGCACAGGGAGAGACGGCGGGCTGATGGGGAGCAATGGCAATAAGGCATGGGGTGATGAAGGCTGGAAATAGGATGGTGACAGGGAAGACAGAAGGGACGAGGCGGATGGGAAAGAAATTAGGAAAGGATCGTTAGTCCTTTCTCAAACACTTCTTATTTTAACATTCCAATGTCCCCTCTTCTATCACACGTGTGAGTCATGGAGCCATTATTTTCTGTAGGGAGCGAGGGGCCGGGAGCAGGGAGCTCCATTCCGAGTGGGAAGGCGAGGCCCCGCTTAGCTCCACTGAGCCAGCCTGCTGCTGCCCTGCACACTGATGTAATTCCAACATAAAACATAATCTGTAATATTCCAGGGGAACAAATCCAATTCTTGGCCGTATAAATTTTCATATAAGTCCATCACAATTCATTCCCCAAACATCTCATTCTCTTTGAAAGCTGGAGCTGCAGCAAGTGATCAAAAAGAGTAGTTTAAAATTGCTCTGGAATTTCCAGAGACGCTAAATCTGACCTGCCTGCGGAGCGGGACCAATCCCCCGAACTTTAAATCACAGGTAAAGGGTTTTATGTTTTAAAAGATATATTCCTCAAAGTTTATCACGGTGTATTAAAGTCAAATGTGAATTATTACTTACCAAATCTGGGGTTGATGTCTCCCCTTGATTACCCCAGGTGAGTGAGAATAAGTATCTTCCAACCAACATATTTTTTACCTTTTCATCTGCCTCTCGCTATTTACAACAATGAAAAATAATAGCCGAGCAGTGACTGTGCAGGGTTGGATGAAGTGCAAATCCCATCTGACTCCAGCCTAAATTGTATTCCAGGCCGCTGGCAAGTTCTGCTGCTGGAGACAATAATGGAAACTGACTTCTCAGTGGCTGGGCTGGTCCTGGAGGGATAATCAGTGAAAGCTCATCGGATGGACTTGCCGCACAGCGCTGGCTTATAACCCGGTGCGTGCAGCGTGGCCCTGACTGAGCGCTGCTCCCTCTCCCCCCTGGGCTCCCTGCGTGCGGGAGACAGCCACGTCCTAGGCAGGGGCTCCGTAAAACCCTGGGGTGAGCAGACATTTTATAATTAATGCCGTGTATACAGAAATACCTGCCAATCCTTCTGAGCAAACGCAGTAATTATTAGTAATTCCAGATTCCTCCTAGGGGCCGGGGAAGGAGGACAGACATGAGTTCAAATCCTGCCTCCATGATTTACTAGTTAAGTGTACTGAGTCAGTAAGTAAATTTCTCTGAGCCTCGGATCCCTCATCAATAACATGTCATTAATAGTACCTACCCTATGTGGGGATGAAAGCGATCGTTCAGCAAGGCCCTTCGTGTAGGTGCAGTGCCCACAGGACACTCCTGCTAGTGAACTGCAGGTGTGCTTACTGTGGGTACAACTGCCCTGTTCATTTGTTTCCACAGCACGGACGCTCTGCTCCACTTCTGCAATACCGCATATACCTGCCTGTGAGCTTACCTGCTAGTATACCCTGCTTTTCATTATTCCCTGGTTCCTCTTCCAGAAAGCCAGCACTTCAAATCCACATATCTCCTTTTAGTTTTCATTTTTCTATTAATCATTGTTAATGTTGACGTTATTGTGTCTCCAACCCCCCCTTCTCCTGCCCCCACTTTGACCACCTCCACCAACTCCGGCCTTCCCTTCTCTTGGCCTTCCCTCCACTACTGCCCTGTGCATGGGCATGCATGTGCGTCTTTATCTGATCCCTTCAGCTTCTGTATCCAGTCATCCCTACCCTCTCCTTGGGCCACGGCCAGTCTCTTCCAAGCACCCATGCTTCTGGTTCCATTTGTTCCTCGGGTCATTTTGTTCATTATATTTCACCTGTGAGTGAGATCATATGGCTTTTGTCCTTCTCTGACTGGCTTATTTCACTTAGCATAGTACTCTCCAGATCCCTCCACGCTGTTTCAAAGAGTAAGAGTTCCTTTTTTTCTTCTTCTTCTTTTTTTTTTAATAGCCATGAAGTATTCCATGGTGTAAATGTACAACTGTTTTATCCACTCATCTACTGATGACACTTGAGCTGTTTCCAGATCTTGGCTATTGTAAATAACACTGCTATGAACATAAAGGACCATATATTATTTTGAATTTGTGCTTTGGGATTCTTAGGATATATTCCTAGAGTGGGATCACTGGGACAAACAGTAGTTTCATTTTTAATTTTATGAGAAAAATCCATAGTTTTCCATAGTGGCTGCACCAGTCTGCATTCCCACCAGCAGTGAACTAGGGTTCCCTTTTTTCCACATCCTCATGAGCACTTGTCATTTGTTCATTTATTGATAGTCACCATTCTAACTGGGGTGATGATGCAAGTGTCCCCCACTGGGATTAGGCCTAAATGGGCATTCAGACATCCCTCTCACAATCCAGGACTGCTGACTCCCAACCGCTCATCTGCCTGCTTGCTTGATTACCCCCTAACCACTCCCCTGCCAGCCTGATCAATGCCTAACTGCTCCCCTGCAACCCAATTGCCCTTAACTGTCCTCCCCTGCCAGTCTGGTCCCCCCTAACTGCTCTCCCCTACAGGCCTGGTCCCCCCAACTCCCCTCCCCTGCAGGCCTGGTTGCCCCTAACTGCCCTCCCCTGCAGGCCTGGTCACTCCTAACTGCTCTCCCCTAACTGCTCTCCCCTGCTGCCCTCCCTGCTAGCCTTGCCCCTCCTCACCCCCCCCAACTATCCTCCCTTGCAGGCCTGGTCACCCCTAACTGCCTTCCCCAACTGGCCATGCTATGATGGCCATCTTGTGTCCACATGGGGGCAGCCATCTTGTGTGTTAGAGTGATGGTCAATTTGCATATTACCTCTTTATTATATAGGGTATGATCATGTGATTTTTATCTTTCATTTTATTTATGCAATGTACCACATTTACTAATCTCTGAATATTGTGCCAACCTTGCATCTCTAGAATAAGTCCCACTTGAACATGGTGTATGATTTTTTTAAAATATATCTTTATTAATTTCAGATAGGAAAGGGGAGAGAAAGAGAGAGAGAGAGAGAGAACATCAATGATGAGAATCATTGATTGGCTGTCTCCTACACGCCCCCTACTGGGGATCGAGCCCACAACCTGGGCATGTGCCCTTGACCAGAATCAAACCTGGGACCCTTCAGTCCATAGGCTGACACTCTATCCATTGAGCCAAACATGTTAAGGCTGGTGTATGATTTTTTAAGGTATTGCTACATCAGATTTGCTATTATTTTGTTTAGGATTTTAGCATATATGTTAATCAGGGATATTGGCCTGTAATTCTCTTTCTTTGTTGTGTCTTTATCTGATTTTGGTATTAGGATAATGTTGGCTTCATAAAAAGAGCATCAAGTTTTCCCTCCTCTTGAATTTTTTGGAAGAGTTGACGGGGATAGATATTCATTCTTGAATGTTTAGTAAAATTCAAGTGTGAAGTCATCCTGTCCAGGACTTTTGTTTGCTGGGAAGTTTTATTATTATTATTATTATTATTATTATTATTATTATTATTACTACTACTACTATTTTGGTTACATTCTTTGTTATTGCTTCTATGTCATGCACTTCTCCTCTGATCTTGACTATTTCCTTCCTTCTACTTACTCAGAGCTTTTCCTATTGTTCTTTTCCCAATTTTTTTAGGTATAGGTTAGACTTTTTACTAGAGATTTTTCTTGCTTCTTTGGGTAGGTGGTTAATGCTATGAACTTCACTCTCAGAATTTCTTTCACTGTGCCCAATATAATTGAGGTCATTGTTGGTTAATTTTAATTTATTTACAGGTAATTTTAATTTTTTTCTTGATCTCATTGGTAACTCAGTCGTGGTTTAACAACATGCTAGTTAGCCTCCAGTGTTTGGATACTTTTGAGCTTTTTTTTTTTTTTTTTATCATGGTTGATTTCTAATTTCATTCCCCCATGATCTGAGAAGATGCTTGATATTATTTTAATCATTTTTAATTTGTTAAGACTTATTGTATGCCCTAATATGTAGTTTCTTTTTTCAGAATATACCATGTATACTTGAGAAGAATGTATACTCTACTGCTTTGAGATAAAATGTTCCAATTAAATCCATCTGACCCAGTGTGTTATTTAAGGTCACTGTTTCCTTGTTGATTTTTTATCTGGAAGATTTATCCATTGATGATAGTGGGGTGTTAACCTGCCCTACTATGACTGTATTGATATTGATTCCTTCCTTAAAGTCCACCAACAGTTATTTAAATATATTTAGTTTCTCCTATATTGGGTACATATATGTTTATAAGAGTTATATCCTCTTGTTGGATTAATTCCTTTATTATTATGTAATGACCTTCTTTGTCTCTTTTATGGCCTTTGTTTTGAAGTCTATTTTGTCATATATAAGTATTACTACTACTTCAGCTTTGTTTTCATTTTCATTTGCCTGGAATTTTTTTCTATTCCTTCACTTTCAGCCTATGTGTATTTCTTGTTTTGAGGTGTGTTTCTTGTAGACAGTACATATATGGTTCGTGTTTTCTTATCTATTTGGCTACTCTATGTTTTTTTATTGGAGCCTTAGGTTCATTTGCCTTTAAGATTATTATTGATAGGTACTTATTTATTACTATTTTTTTGCTTATGCCTATGTTCCTCCCTATATATATATATATTTCTTCTTAGAGCAGTTCCCTTAGCATTTCTTGCAGTGCTGGTTTGGAGATAATAAACTCCTTTACTCTTCTTTTGTCCTGGAGGCCCTTTATTTCACCTTCAATTTCAAATGGTAGCCTCACTGGATAGAGCATCTTGGTTGCATATTCTTGCTTCTCATCACTTGCTTCTCATCCATTCCAATCCCTTCTGGCCTGGTGTGTTTCTGTTGAGAAATCAGGAGACAACCTTTTGGGAACTGCCTTGTAGGTAACTTTCTGTCTCTCTCTTGCTGCCTTTAAGATTCTCTGAATTTAGTCTTGGCCATTTTCATTATGATGTTTCTTGCTGTAGGTTTCCTTAGTGTCTTCTTGATTGGTACTCTCTGTGCCTCCTGAACTTGTGTGGCATTTTCTGCACCAGGCTAGGAACCTTTGTCATTTTTTCAAACAGGTTCTCTGTCCCTCACTTCCTTTCTTCTCCTTCTGGTACTTCTATAATGTGGATGTTGTTATTTCATGCTGTGCAAAAGTCCTCTTAAATGATCCTCCTGGTTTTTAATTCTTTTTTTCTTTTTTTCTGATCTGACTGAGCGATTTTGTCTATCTTGTCTTCTAATTCACTAATTCTGCCCTGTACTTCATCCAGCTTACTGGCTATTCCTTCCAGTGTATTCAGTATTTTAAATATGGCATTCTTCATTTCTGAGTGATTTTTCATACAAATTCCTCTTTTTCATGCTGTTGTTCTAAGTTCATTGAGCATCACTATAACTATTACTTTGAAGTATCTATCTGAAAAATTGCTTGCTTCCATTTCACTTAGCTCTTTTTCTGAAAATTCCTCTTATTCTTTCATTGGAGCCTGTTTATTTATCTCCCCATTTTAGATCTCATTATATTTGTTTCTATAGATTAGATAGAACTGCTATGACTCCCAATCTTGGTGGAATGGCCTTTTGTAGTAAGCATCATCTGGGATCGAGTGGTGCAGTCTCCTTGATCTCCTGGGTACTGTAGGAATGTCTCTTGTGTGGCTTGTTTGAGCTCCCCTGTTTTAATTGAGTCTTGATTATTTTTGGCCCTTTCATGCATAGAATTGACCCTAAGGCTATGACTATGTAGTCTTAAGATGTCTTGATGGGCTCAGTGGCACAATTATTAGCCCTTTAGACTTGGTATTTATAGAAATAGACCTGTATCACCATCTATGAGACACTGTGCATGGGCTGTCCCCTGATCCAGGGTGTTCCCTGCAGGGTATAAAGCCTGCCAGGATCCACATTTTAGTGTGTCTAGTTGGATTGAGTTCTGGTATAGTCTGAAGTCCATCCCTGGTTGTGTTGGTTCTGTCCTTTTGGGTGGGTTGCAGATGCAGATCGCTGTCAGATGTTATGTATAACAGGCCTTGGGCGTCTTGTGTTTCGTTACTACTCTTTTCACTGTTTATGTGTGTGTCTACTAAACATGTATGTGTATAGAAGGGGCCAGTCTGAAAAGATGTCATCTTCTCTAAGCTTAGAGCTGGGGGAGCTCTATGGTCAGACCAAAGCTCCCTGAGGTCTTCCTCTACCTGTCAACTATCAATACTTCTCCTCACTGAGGTTGCCTGGTATCCTTCAGAGCCTTCCAAAGAGACTTTATAGGAGGGACCCAGGCTAGTTTGGCTCAGGCTAATGGTTCCCTGCTTGGCGATTAGGTAGGCAGGCCCCCAATGGAGGGAAATTAGTCTCTGCTTCAAAACTCAAATCCTCAGTCTAAGGGGGATTGCTGTAAGCTCAGGTTGCATCCAGCCTGCAATCTCTTCTGCAGGACCAGGTTCAGCTCAGGGGGATAGATAAAAAGAGTCTCTGCTTTAGGATGCTGCCAGCCCAGCCTCAGGAGGAGGCTAAGTGCTTCCTTGCTGTCTCTCACACTTGCAGTCTCCCACTCCATGCCGAGCTGCTCTCCTCTCTACAGAACTGCGCTTAGCAGGGATATCGAGGACTTCACGAGGCTGAACCCAACACTCTCTTCTCAGGGGTGATGTTTGAAGCCTAAAGGGGATTGGGGCTCTACCTCCCCTTCTCACTTCTTGGGACTGTTTGGTAGAACTCATAAGGAGCTCAGCTCAGCCTCCTCACAATGCAGTCAGATCCCAGCACTTGCCCATCTTTCTCCCTGACAGAAGCCTCTCTGGTGAAAAAAAAAAATCCCAGCTCTGATTGTACTTGTACCCTTGTGCCACCAGACCACACAGGAGAGGGTCTCAGCAAAGCAGGGCCTGAAATTCCCAGCTCCACTTAGGCTACAAATTCCACCGTGTGGGCCAAGAATCCCAGACCTGTGATGCTCCTCCATACCACCCACTGAGCAGGACGGGCGGTCCGGGGTGCTCCGGAGGTGGAAGAAGGGGTTCTGACCATTTGTTGGAGGTAGGAGAAACCTTTCCCCTTCCCCAAGCCAAGCAGTTCAGTCACCGACAGGCTCTACAGAAGCATTGCAAGACAGGAGAGGGTTCCTCAGAGTCACTGCTGGATGCAGCCCACAGACCTCTTAGCTGGCCCCAAACACACAGCACAGGGTCTCCTGCAGTCAGAACCCAGAGCAAACTTCTAGGCTGGGCGCTTCTTCCCTGGGAGGGGGGGTCCCTAGTGACCCAGGCAGACAGAGCCCCCTGGTTCCCTCTTCCTTTATGTGACTCTACTCCTCTTACCAGTCTCCACTGGTACAGTGCTCCTTAAATACAGTATTTCTAGTCAGCTAATCTTCCCTTGGTTTTTCAAATTGATTGTGCAGTATTTCAGCTATAAATCCAGTCCTTGGCTGGTAGCAAGGGCACAAAGCCTCCAGCTACTCTGCAGTCATCTGCCTCTCTCGTCATATATCTTTATTTTACCTTTATTAAGATCCTGTACTCTTTTCTCCAAAATTAGAAAAATACTTCTTGTAATAGGTAACTTCAATAAACTCTTATTGCATGCCAAGCACCCTATGAACAGCCTCTCATTGAACTTCCTCAACAAACTGAGGAAAGTATGATTATTACACACGTTACTGATGAGAAAGTGAGGCTTGCAGGGTGTAAATAACTTTCTAATGCCAAGGTAACACAGTGACAGAGGAGAGATTTGAACTTAGGAGTTTTTCTGATTCCAATGCCCATGTTCTTAGCCACTTAAGCTACAAAATGACCAGGGTTGAAGGTTAAATTGGCCAATTCAACCTTTCGAGAATTTAAAAAGTGGGGCAGTGTAGGTGCCTGCTCTCCTCCTTAATCTGGTGAGAGGGTCTTCAACATGACCACTCAGGGAGCTTGACGTGCACCCCTGTTTTGTGGGGAAGAGGGACACTACATCAACTCCATCCAGAAATCAGAGGGGTGAGCTGTGTGGACAAGAATTAGCGTGGGGACTTCTGCGGGACTGCACGTGGCTGAGGTGCAGAGAGAGCTGCCCGGAACTGCCTCAAGCCTGTCTCCGAGGGTCACCCGCAGAGTCCATGAGGTTTCAGCAGGAAGAAAGTTAGGAATGAGCAACAAGTCCTAAGGGAATAGGGCTCCTTCTCCAAGGTCAGGGGAACTGCAGACAGAGAACCTCCTCCATGTGGGAGTCCCTGAGGAACCCACAAAAGAAACCAGGAATGTAACTGTCACCTGAAACGTGTGGGTCTAGAGAAGATGACATGTCTTGTGAGGGTGCCAATCAACTTGGGCATTTTTACCCTCCTCCCCCTCCTGCTTCCCCTCCTCCTTTCCCAGCCCCTTCAGCCTCAGGGAAGTCAGAAACCAAGTACATGCACAACTGAGGAGGAAAATGTTGGCTGAAGAAGGAGAAAGGGCCCACAAACCTCTCCTCCAGCAGCCAGTCCTCAGGCAGTCCCCACCTGGAGCAAGAAATGGCATTGACTGAATAAAAGCAAGAACTACGGTCATTACTGCTCAAAGGAAGTTATGACTGTGACTATGCCCATCCTTCCAGGTTGCCTATTGCTGAAGAGTAAACAGAATGCCTGGGCCTCCCTGTTCACATCTGAGGGCGGGGAAAGGTGCACTCTGCTGAGGAAGTGTAGAGGATGATGAGAGACAATAGAAGGATACTTCACGGGTATACTCCACCGCACTCCTTAGTGGCCAGTGGTGACGGCTGTCTTACAATGCTGTGGAAGCTTCTCCCGTCTTCCATGGTAAGAATGTCATAACTCAGCCAAGAAAGATCCGAGAATTTTGGTTTCTGATTCTCCTCCTAACAACCTTCCAACTCACTGCTGCCAATTGAATCCCTTCCAACTGTTAGGAAACTATTAGGATTTTTTCAAAATAAACTACTATTTTTATAAATAAAAATTCTATTATTGAATATGAGGACAACATCATCGGGATTTTTCTTTTCCATTGAGTATACGGTCATATGATGTTAGGAAAACCATAGTTTTAACAAATCCCCTGTTACTGGAGTAGACAAAGCTTTGGTACACTGTGATGAGGAAGGGGTCTCTGTGTTTCCCAGGGAGCATTCAGGTGATGACGAAATAAGGGGTCTCTGCAGGTCACATTGCAAGCTCTGTGCAGCAGCGGGTCAGGACTCTGGCATCACCTATTGGAATGTCCAATGGGAAAATTAAAACAGCACTTAGAAGTTGCCTGGCTGGATGACTTAGTGGTTGAGCATTAACCTATGAACCAGAATGTCATGGTTTGATTCCCAGTCAGGGCATATGCCAAGGTTGTGGCTCAATCCCCAATGTGGGGCTTGCAGGAACCAGGCAATCAATGATTCTTTCTCATCATTCTCTCTCTCTTTCTCTCTCCCTTCCTCCTTGAAATCAATACAAATTATATATATATATATATATATATATATATATATATATATATATATATACACACACACACATATATATATATATATATATACACACACATATATATATATATATTTAAGTTGAAATCGATATTAGGTAGTATGTTCTGGATCTGCCAACCTTGAATCTTTTACTCACCATGAAAATGAAATTTTCAAAAAGCAAGTGCCAGAGACAACTCAGGGGTTACTCATGCTCTGTGGTCCTATAAGCTGGTACAATACAATATCGGGGCACTCTCTGCAAAGTGTTCGGCCCTCTCCACAGGCGGGTGGGAAACCCCAGTCATTGGCGAGGTCTAGGCCTCTGTGCGCTGTGGCCCAGAGTCACAGGGAGAAAGGGCAGAATGGCACTCCCAGCAACAGCTGAGCACGTGGGAAACTCCGGGCTCCAGGCAGGGATGGGGCCCAAGCCTTCGTATCACGTGGCCCGCAGTTAGATGTGCGCTGTGAATGGAATTGTCAGGTGACCCACTTTTGAAATGAAATCCAATAAGGTTTTCTATAGGATGGGGCAGATCCATATTTATGTGGTGTTTGGTGCTTAAAACCTTTTAAGAAACAGAATGCAAATATATCTTACAATATACCAAAATTTTGTAAAAACATATTAACATGTTGAAAGGGCTCCAACACGGGAGAGGACCCCAGAAGCTTAAATCTCAGTAGTTTCGAGGTGAACCACTTCCGCTTGGGGTACAACAGAACCAGTTTTTCTGCAACCTGTTGATGGAGACCTAGACATCCGAAGCCAACCAGTTGCACCCCTAATCCTCAAGGGCCTCTCAGGGATTCGCCTGCTCCTGTGTCATCTTCAGAACAGCACGCACGCATGAGACTCTTGACAACCTGAGAACTAAGAAAGGCCCTGCCAGGAGGCATCTCAGGCTCCAGATCAGATTCTTCCCAGGGATCCCCCGTAAAGGTGACAGAGCCGCACGGAGTTATTCCAGCGAGTGCTCACCACCAGATTACTCAGTGGGAGGTGAGACTCCACCTTTCAGTGTCCCCTTACCCTACTATTTTCATTTCTTCTTCTACATCTTTAACTTACGGTTTCTAATAATCCTTGGGAATTATGTGCAACAAGCATGATGAGAAGAGGATCAAAGAGAAGGAGAAAGAAACAGAGTTAACAGCAAAACTTCCTTCATGAGAACATCCATGTAAGTGGTGGCTGAGCCACAATTACCCTCCACACAGTTTAAAAATAAGACCTTCTTTAGCTCAGCAGCACATCCCGGCATTCCTTACGGCTGTGGCAGCACAGTGTTTCCGGCAGGGGCTTTGTGGAAGAAGCCTTCTAAAATCAAATGCATAACACAATCTTCTCGGAAACTCATAGGACACATTAAAGGTAAGTCCTGCAGTAAAATGAGCTGTACATGTGTTTAACCCACCATTTCCCAAACATACATGAGCTAAAGAAACCGTCTGTCAATAGCGGCAAATATATTTAAATTATTGGCTCAAGCCCTCATTTAACACTTCAAAGCCTCATAGACAATGCACTCCACTGGGCATGATTATTTCCTATAGTTGCACAAGACAGTTTTTCAGAGAAAATGGAATGACCCACCCCATCTCTGCAACTACTCTGCTTCAAATAGGAATGTGCACCAACATGGAGCCCCCATCTGCTTGAGCGCAGAGCGAGATTTGGCAATCTTTTCCGCGTGGCATCCAAGAGATTCTGATTCCGCCCCGGGAGGCAGTGGCACGTTCCCTTCTTCTCTCTCGCTTTGTTCCATGGCAGGCGCCCTGCTCTCTCTTTCTCCGTCTCTTCCTCCCTCTCAATATATATCCATGCTCTCATTGTTTCTCTTTAACGGCTCCCAATTTGAGAACCAAAAACGCTCCTTTATTAATTGATCAGACAGTAGCACAGAGTCACAGCTCTGTGGGAGTCGTCCACCCTGTGAGTTCAAGGTGGCTCTGCCTTCTTGTCACAATTCTGGTTCCGCAGGACTCAGAGAAATCTGCTCCCAAAACTCTAAGAGCCGGTAACTTCCCTGTGAACTAATTACTGCGCAGCTATTCAGCGCAGGTCCGACAATTCCTCTGAGAAACACCGCCCTGGGTGTCTGGATGGTCCTAACACCAGCGCAGCACGAATCACGCCGCACCAGTCTCCGAGCAAGCAGTGCGTGCTTTTTCTTTGTCGTTCCTGAAAACATTTTTTTAAAGAACCAGACAAACAAGTCCACAGGGCACATACCTAACGGTCTCTTTAGGCAAGTCACGGCCGCTTCCTGCGCCTCGCTTTCCTGGCCTGGCACATGGCGGTCGCCGTGGCCGCGGTGAAGGTCGGGGAAAAGGCGGTGGCACACGCTCAGGGGCTGACACGCAGCAGCTGGTCCACAGACTCAGGCATTTCCTACACCCTCAGACACCTCCTCCTCCCAAACTCTCAGAGGACGAGGGGGCTGTTTCATTCACGTTTCAGTTCTGATTAACGCTTTTGTCAGCGTCATTTGTGTTTGCATTATTAATATATAGTTACAAAAATCTAGTTATTAATCTTTTGAACCATGAGCCATAGGTGTGAGAAGGAACCAAAAATGGGCAGAGGGGGTTGGCAGACAAACCTCTTTAGGTAGTTAAACACTCGTTGGTAAGGAACTTGCTGGAGGTGGAGCTAAGCCATAGTTGCCCCCTAATTAGCGGGAAATTGACATCCCTAAGAATGACTCTGCGGCTCTGTTACTTAAAACTGTTGGGTTTATGTTGGAGTAAAACCGAGCTAAATTGGGCTAAAGTCACATTGGGGGGCTCTCTTTAAATTAGGCTGTGAAATCACTGAGATCGAGGTGAAATTTCCCAAAAGTTGGTCTTCATTGGGAAAATGAGCAGACCAGCCATTCCTCAGAGTTCTCTCCGCCCCACCAGGCTGTTCCTTTTACATCCAACGTCAAAGGCAAGTCTCCCCCATTCCGCCTGCACCCCAGCACTCCCGCCATAAAGCCTGAGGCCAGCTGCAGCGGGAGCTGCTCGCTCGGAGCCACGGCTTCAAACAAACGCCTGGGCGGCCGCCAGCATCTATATGGGCACACGGAGCCTGTAAAACATTTGGTGCCGAGTGGAAAGACGCCTGTGCGCGCTGCCAGACGTTTTCAGCTTTCTTGCACCTGTGCCAAGTGTTTCTCGGCTCCTCTACCCCTTCCCTTTGAGGGGCGGGTGCGGGGCTGCGGGGAGAGAAGCCAGCTCTGCGAGGGCACGTCCACGGGAGCTGAGGCGCCGATCCCACTCCACTCCTGCTTGCTGCCCAGGCCCTTTCCGAGGCAGAGAGAGCACCTCCAGCCAATGTGGGTACCGGCTTCTGAGCCCGCACCTCTCCGCATTCATATTCCCCCACCCATCACTGTGGGCCCTGCAGTCCGCCCTCCCGCCCGTCCCGAGGCCTGCTGCCCTCTCCGTCCTGAGCTCCCAGTCGATTCCCTGCTGCCCCACCAGCACCAAACTGAGGATTATTTCAAGGAAATAATTTGCACATTGAGACAGTTTGTAATATGCAAAACTATGTGTGGAAGAGAGTATATGTTTCTTAAAGGAAGAACACCCAAAATGTTTTCAGATGGAAGTGTGAACATGTCTAAACATAGATGACATAATACAGATCATGAGAAAGTCAATTTCAAATTACCCTGGGATCCTGTTTTCAAGAGAAGAAGTCAGGGGAGGGGCCTTCTCGGAGCCCACACAATGGCACCGAGTGTCAGAGTCCCACAGGCTGTGTGGATCACCAGGCACGATCTCAGTTACTGCTACAGCCTGTGAGGGGAGGACTCTCATCGTCCTGTTTACAGAGCAAGACACCGGGAGATGCAGTCAAGTCCCGCTCCAGGGAGCAGAGCTTAGCCTCCATGTCATCCACAGGGCTTCGCCCAGGCGGGATGGGACGTGCAGTAAAGGGCCGCAGCCTGAGCGTGCGCAGGCCTACATGGACTGTGTGTGCAGGGTCAGGCATGCACTGGTAGTTACCCACCAGGAGGCTGGCGCTGCTATTAGAATAGCGGCCGCAGGCCTGAGCAGCCGCTTCATGCGAGGCACTTTTCTAAGCAGTTTATATTAATTATTTAATTCTATCATCATAGAAAACTGTAAGAGGTATTACTGCCCTCCTCTGACATGTGAACAATTAAAACTTAAAGATATCTGACTAAGTTTTCTTACATCCAGGATTAAAATCTAAGTATATTCAAAGACAACTGATTTCTAAATCATCACTCAAAAACCCCAAAATACCAAAATATTTTAAAATGCATCTTTTCCCTACACACACACACACACACACACACACACACCCCAAAACCCAGTTTCCTGGTGAGAGAAAGAGCGGCGGGAGCTGGGCCCGGGCTGCAGGCGCTGGGACGCCCCGGCACATGTCTCCTACCGCTGAGCAGCCGCAGCAGGGCCGCCCCAGAACAGCAGGGCGCCCAGGATGGGGTGAGGGGACCCCGTGCCTCTTCCCGAACGGGGGTGCCTCCACGCGGTGGGGGATGTTCTGGGGTCAGGGCCGGGCGGCTGGGGGACAGGGCGCCCGGAGGCCCGCCGCAGCCTCGCCCCTGGGGGGGTCTCGGTCTCAGGAGGGGTCCCACCGGGACTCCAGGCTCCTGGCCGTCCACCCCCAGCGCAGCCCCGGAGCTGCCGCACTGCCTTCGGGCCGGGCCGGACGAGGGGCAGCTCGGAGGGAGGAGGAAGGACAGACAGCGAGCGCCGGGGGTCTGGGACTGGGGCAGCCCCCAGCCCGGACCTCTGAGCCCCAGACCCTCTGAGTGCGGCCCAAGGAACCCGGCCTCAGTTCCCATCCTTAGAGGGGGATGGTCCCCCGCCTCCTCCCCGGGGCTGGGATGTGTGACATCGGAGGGAAATGTGAGAGGACACTGTTCTGTCCACTGTGCAGTCCTCACTGACCACAGCAAGGCACACAGCACCGCCAGGAAGCCTGTCCTTCCCGGGACCCACCCGGGACCGGGACCGGGACCGGGCCGCGCACCGCCCTCCGCGGGCAGAGCCGGCGCCGGCAGGCCGCTCCGCACCGGCCGCTCCTGCGATGTCCTCTGGGGCTGCGGCTCCTGGGGCAGGCGGAGGCATGGGGAGATTTATGCTAATTCCTCCGCGATGGAAAGCATGAGCTCTCTATCCTCATTCTAAGAGACCATAGGCAGGTCCGCCCTCTTAACAGGATTTCCAGGAAGGGCGCTGCCGCGGAGAAACGCTGGTTTGCTGGCATCTCTACATTCCAGGAAGCGGCCGTCTTAAGTGTAGCGGAGCCCGGAGCAGAACATTAGTTTACCGCCCCTCCTCCCCCGCACGTCTCCAGCCAAGAGGAGCAGAGAGCACGCACTGGCCGCGGACATGCAGGGTCTGTGGGAGCGGGGCCCTCGGAAGAGCCTAACAATGGGAGTGGGGAGGGCGCTCTGCCCCCAGCAGCTGCTCCGGAGGCCCTGCCAGCATGTGTCCCGGCCAACTGGTTCATCTTGCTAACTATAACGCTCAGCAGACGGGGAGGGAGTGTTTATAGACATGTACACACACCATACATTTTTCTCAGCGAGTACATATAGAGACCTTCCAACTGTATATTTTGCAGACATACAAACACTCACATATATTGTCCATATGTTCAAACAATTTTTAAGTTATAGCATGAACAAATAAGGATATCTTTACCCTGAAAGTTGCTTGAGGCACCAGAGTGGACACGTTAGAATATTATTTCAAAGACAAACAGAAGTGGGTTTGAGTTAACCTTTTCTAGCTATGTGACTTCTTCCATAAAAATGAGAACAATCCTGGGATCTTCCTCATATGGTGGCAGTGAAGACTAAATGGGATTGTGCATATATATAAATCACTTAGCATAGCGTCTAGTGCTAGGTAAATTCTCAGTAAATGTTACTTTTATTGATACTAGATACCACCCTGGTTGGATAGCTCAGTTGTTTAGAGCATCACCCCAATCCACCAAGAAAGTAAGTGTGATCACCATCAGAGCACATACAAGAATCAACCAATAAATGCATAAGTAAGTGGACCAACTAATCAATGTTTCTCTCCCTCTCTCTCAAATCAATCAATCAATCAATAAATAAATAAAATACTAGATACCATACCAGGTTGTGATCACCCCAAATCCTTCAGAACAAGAGAGGTCAGAACAAAGGGCAAGGTCCTGTAGAGTGACCACTTAGAGACTTAACAACTTAATGTCCTTTTGCTATTTCTCACCAGACCCTGACACACAGCCATGCTTTTCTTGTCCCTCTCTCCCTTCATTAACTGTGACCTCCCAGAAGTCACACAGTGTACCTTTCTTTCATCTTTGTTTTCCCAGATCTGGACCAGAAACCTGTTCGTTATAGGTGCTCAATAAATATTGATTGAGAAAACTATTATTTATAGATGCACCTATGCAAAAAACACCTGTAAATGGGAAGTACCAGATTAAAGTATCATAGTGAAAACTGATATTTTAAACAAAGAAGCCCAAATAAAGCAAAAGAGTATTTTTAAAAAGGACATATTTTCTTTCACTAAGACTAGAGATACCTATTTCCACTAATAATTTAGGACACATAGACACATAGATGTTTGTTAAAGTTCTAAATAATTTTTCTTGCACATACCACATTCTTAATCTGAAGTTTTCAGCCTGAGCTCTTAAGCAAAGCTTTATAGAGCCTTTAACAAAACCTGTGTGTGATGAATTCTTCTAGATATTTATGGTACTCAAACCCCTAGTCTGTTACAGTCTTCTTATCCACTTAGTTGGAGAGAAATTTTAAATTAAAGCCTTTCTCAAGTCTTTCCATAATATACAACTTAGTTTTCAGGGGAAAAAATTCTTTTCATACTCTTATTTTATCAGTTTACATAATATTGAATTAGTTATGAATAAAACAAGCACCTTAAGCATTAATAGATTTGGTAATACAGTCAATTAACTCTTGACTTTTGTTGGTACACAAATCCAATGAAAGATATACTACAGTTGTTTTTTTGTTACACATGAGCACAGTATGTTTTCCGGGAGAAATAGAGAAGGTTTCCTAAGGGGGGGATCGGATATGAAGGCTTTTGTTGAATTACCTGTAGAATAAGTCATAAACCTTTGGGGAGGGTTGGAGAAAGAAGAACTCCAAAGTTCACACTACAAAAATATTTTCAGCCAAAACCGGTTTTGCTCAGTGGATAGAGCGTTGGCCTGTGGACTGAAAGGCCCCAGGTTTGATTCCGGTCAAGGGCATGTACCTTGGTTGCGGGCACATCCCCAGTAAGGGGTGTGCAGGAGGCAATTGATCGATGTTTCTCTCTCATAGATGTTTCTAGCTCTCTAGCTCTCTTCCTTTCTCTCTGTAAAAAATCAATAAAATATATATTTTAAAAAATATATTTAAAACATTTTTTTCAAGTCATGTCAGACCAAGACATTGATGAAAACTGATTAAGGCTAAACTCTCTAGTGGTGCTATCATCACACACACTTTGTCCATGTTCCCCACTCGGGCTGCGTCTGCTTTCCTTCCTCCTCTGAGGACTTGATACAACCAAGGCTTACAGGGTGGAAATCATAGGGGCAGCCCCAGCTGAAGCTGCGGTCCAGAGGCCTGTGAAGGAGCTCTCCTACCCACCACGCCACATCCACCACTCCTGCCAGGAAGACCATTAGAGGGGCAAGAGGAAGACGTGGCCGGTTACTGTCCCCAGCGGAAAGGGAAGAGCCTGACATTTCTGAACAGGAAGCTGCTCCTTTGCCACTGCAGCAGGAGAAGGAAGATTTCCTCTCGCCCAGCAGCAAGCCTGGGAACACCACAGCTCAGCCAATGAGGAGCCATTACCGCCTGCACCGGTCCTTCCCTGCAATGAACTTGCCTTTTTCTCTGATGACTTCTGGGTCCCACCCGCTTTTGTATAAAGCCTTCCATCCCTCTCCCAATCTCTCTCTGCTTGCTAGATGATATGCTGCCCAATTCATAAATCTTTAATAAAGCCAACTAGATTTTCAAATCTATGCCGTTAAATTTTGCTTATTAATACAGCACATCTCCATTGGCCATCTGTATGCGTTCCTTGGGAAAGTTCTATATAGATCCTTGGCCCGTCTTCTTCTTCTTCTTCTTCTTCTTTTTTTTTTTTTAGGGGAAAGGTTCTAATGAACATCACAAAGGGACTGACTGGGCGAGGGGGACACACATTTCAAATGCAGCCTTTACTGCCAGGCTTCAGAGGCTGAGAAGGGAGAGGCTCAGCCCTGCCTGTCTCTTCCCAGACCCAGAGGCAGCTAGCTGCAGGCAGTCCCTGAAAGGCGGAGGGGAAGAGGAGATGCCTCTGCTGCTTATGCCAGGAGCAGGAAGACCCAGAGCAACGAGCTGACCTCCAGAGGTCAAGAGAGACTCCCAGTTAGGCTGGAGCATCGGATGTTGGCAGGGTAGATGGACTGAGGGAGCTCTTGGTTATCAAAGAGCACGAGGGCCTGGAGGCCCAGGGCTGCTGGCTGCAGAGGCTGAGACCCTGGGGTGCCTCTGCCCGTTTTTAATTGGATTGTTTTGTTGTTGTTGAGATTTATTTTTTTGGATATTAGTCCCATATTGGAAGTATCATTTGCAAATATCTTCTCCCATTCAGTTGAATGCAAATTAGTGCAGCCACTATGGAAAATAGCATGGATGTTCCTCAAAAAATTAAGACTAGAACCAACATATGATCCAACAACTCCAGTTCTGGGAATTTACATCAAAAATATAAAAACATTTATTCGTAAAGACATATCTACTCCTGTGTTCACTGTAGCATTATTCACAATATCCAAGACAGGGAAACAATGTAAGTGTCCATCTATAACTGACTGGATAAAGAAGATGTGGTACATATACACAGTGGGATAGTGCTCAGCCTTTACAAAAGATGAAATACTGCCAATTGAGACAACATGGATCTTGAGAGTATCAAGCTAAGTAAGATATATCTGACAGAAAAGGACAAAAACTATATGAATATGTGTGGACAATAAAGCAAAGAGTAACAAATGAACTAACAAAACAAACTCATAAACACAAACACCATGGTGGTTACCATAGGAGAAGGGGGTACAGGGAAGGCAAAGTGGGTAAAGAGGGTCAAATATATGGTAACAAAAAATCCCCCTAGATTTTGGGTGGGGAGCACACAATAGAATATGCAAATACCAAATTATAATGTGTGCACCTGAAAATTATATAATGTTATTAACCAATGTTACCTCAATAAATTTAGTTTTAAAAAGATAATTCTTTCTCCAGTGTTTTGCAATGCCTTTATTTAAATAAATCAAATATCTATAAAAAAAAAAATTTTAGCTCACCATGGTCGGTGTGGCTCAGTTGGTTGCGTGTCCTCCTGTGCACTGAAACGTCACTGGTTCAATCCAGGCCAGGGCACATGCCCAGGTTGTGGGTTGGGTCCCCGGATGGGGTGTGCACAGGAGACAAACAATCATTGTTTCTCTCCCTCTCTCTCTAAAATCAACTTTTAACAATTATAGCTCATCTTTTGAGTTACCCCTGAGCAATCAGAATTCTACCACATTTGGTAGAATCTCCTGTAAGTATAACCCTAAGTAAGATGTGGTGGTTTGTATTGACAGCCAACTGATTGCCATGTTAAATCAATGTCACATTAATTGATAGACGAAGTGAAAAGAACTAAGGTCCCCAATATTGTTAAACCACTGAGTCAATCAAGAAACAACTCTGTTCATTTCTAGACTTTCTGGTAAGTGAGATTACAAATGTCTTATACTTAAGCCAATTAAACATCAGCTTTTTGACATAAAAGAAAAACTACTGCCTTTAGTATTCATATTGATTTTATCATGTATTTCAATTCAAAAAAAAATTAAGTGTATATGGGGAGGTGAGAGAAGGTTGTATTTATAAGAACTGGGAAATATGCTATACTATAAAAATGTTACAATTGGCTTGGTTCATGATTTTGAAATTAGAATGTCCACTTAGGATTTATGATCTGTAATTAGAAGTGGTTACAGGTCAGTGTCTACTCCTTCATAGGTGACAGCCTAAAAAAACTCAGACCTCACTGATGCAATTGAGTAGATGATTGAAAAGATAAAAGATTAACCTTTTCTAGATTTTTCATTTGTAGGTATATGACTACAATAAAACTGCATTCTACAAGAAAAAATAATATGCTATAGTGAAGAGGTAAAAAGATAATTCTGTTTAGATACCATGAAAAATCCCTGACTCACAGAATTTTTCTTATAGTTAATGGCTAGTTACATAACTGGATAATCATAAATAGTGTGTCCATTTCCAAGATCCGTGTTCACCGCGTCATGTCTTGCTTCGCTCTCCTCTAAATGCCTTGCTGGGCATTTTATTCACTTTTGATTCAGAGCCTGGGTTTCAGATACAACTGCTTCATACAGCAATTAAAACTTTCCTTTCTCTATTCAACCACTTAAACTCTTTAAAACATACTTAAAAAGATATCAAAATGTGATTGAAGTTACCAGTTAGACTTCTTCCAAAAATAAAAGAATGCATTCTCCTAGCAAACATTTGTATTCTCACCGTGCACCGTCTAGCAAACACTCGGGTGGAGGGTGCTTGGAAAGCAACACAATCACCCAAAAATATGGGATTCAATTGAAAATGTCACCTATTTTCTAACTAGGAAAAGTGTGACAAGTTAGACTGGGTGGGATGCTTCATAAGAAGAATCCCAAATAATCAAAGGAAGGATGTTATTTAGGAGTTCCCACCGTGACTAGCTTTCCTGGGGAGTTTCAGTTTTCATTTGTTGTTGTTTTAACCAGTCACCTGCATTCCCAGCCACAGAAATATGACGCCACTGGATTACCTCGTCACTCCTTTACATGCGTGAAGCTGCTTCTTATCTTCACTTCGGACTGCCACGGGTCTTCCTGTTCCATGTTCCCCTGGAAGATGTTTCATCACATCTCAAAGCAAAGGTGTGTGTGTGTGGGGGGGGGGGGGGGGGGGTGTTCCACCTCCAGGAGAAACTCTGTGTGAGTTGAGGATAATCCTGTTTTCTATTATCTTCAGACAAGAAAATTAAGCAGAGATGTAGTTTTTCCTGGCAAAAGTGGTTACCAAGGCAGTAAAAACACATTAGACAACATTTTCAGAAGGATTCAAGTTTCGTCATTTTGGCGCATGGTCATTGTAAGCAATCAACAGCTCACAGGAAAATGTTCTAAAAAGATTTTTGCAAGAATCCTCCGGTCTGAGCAGATATAAATTCTACTGTGCGTTAAAGCACACACAGCAGTCATGGCAGGGTGTCAAGGATGATATAATGCCTGAGCAGGTGACACAAGTTATGACATGTATTTGCTTTCTCAGTAAAGTGGACTTTTCCTATTGCTGTGAAAACAGGCCAGGTTTATACCACTCCCTGAACTATTCAGAAGCCATGTTTTAAAACGGATTTTTAAAAGCCACAACATGGAGTGGGCATTTGATAAATGGTTTTAAAGATTAAGCTGAATTAATTAACGCAGTGTCCCACAGGCCAGGTGACAAAGGGGCCAAGACTATTTTAAAAGGAATTCATGCTGAAAAGCAAATGGTGAAGAAACAGTAGCGTGTGTTACAATCTGCTGAGCACTCATGCATTAATACAATGGGGTAACACTCCTCCATCGGTATGTACTTGGACCACTTGTGTGAGCCAAGGAGGAGATGCAGCAGCCGGCGGCGAGGCTGCAGCCGCTCCGGAGGGCTCCTCATGGGGACGCTCCCCCCACCCTCCCAGGAGACCCCACCGACAGCAGCTCAGGGAAAACCCACCGCAGCAGAGAACTCTCACAAAATGAACGTTCCAATGAAGGAAAAAACAACAGGCAGATAATTACCAGGGGAAATGCATCTCCCTAATATCATGCCCATCGTTAGATTAAGGTGCTCAGCTAAAGTTTTGCATGATCCCCTCTCACTGCAATGGGCCAAGAGAAGGAGTTTTGATCGATGAGCTTTTGGGGAAAACATGTAATCTTTACAAGGGACAGGCCACGCAGGCAAGGCCTCTGTCCTAGCCCTCCCTCTGTTGAAATTAAAACTATTATTTGCGGGTTTTTTTACGTGCAGCCAAAGTCAACCCTAACCCAAACATGCGACTGACCTCTTCTGAGGAATGTATTGTTATGAAATAGAATGTCTCTTCAAATGACAGGGAAATAAACCAGCACACATACGTGAACTGGTGGAATGAACTTTTCACCTCTTTAAATAGCGCGAGAAACCTGGCAGGAGCGCTGCTGAGCGGCAGAGCTTTCCACGGACTTAGAAAGGAAGCTTTGTCTTCTCTTCCTCATGGACGCAGGTGGGACCATAAACTCTTTCCAGCACGCTCCCCGTGGCCGGCCTGACTCTGAGCTCACACACACACACACACACACACACACACACACGCTCATGAAACCAAGCCATAACTTCTGGGGAAAACCTGTAAATCTGTTAGAGCTCCAGAAACTAACTAGCCTAGGAGGAATTTAAAAATGTTTTACCTGGCCTGTGGTTACCTATTGGATAGAGGGAAAATATGTAAAAGGGCAAAACGCAACTGAGCAAAGCTGGCTAGAAGGTTTTCTGTAATAGGGACCGCACTTCTAATGGATCAGCCAACTGTCTAGAGTAAATGGATGTCGTTTAGGTAAGATCTCCTTGTCAGGTTACTTTCCAGAGACAGAATGACGGAGCCGCTGCTCACTTTGTAAATCACTTATCGGCACAAACCAAACCACTTCCAGCAGAGCCTTCAAATACAGAAAAGGTTTCTCCAGCGGAGTCCCGGGCCTCTCTCTGTCCAACGGGCCAGTGTCTTCCTGAGTCCACGGCGGGTTAGGCAGTCATTCATCTGGAATATCCAGTGATTCTTATTTCAGTTTTCTGGGACAGTAATTATCTACTTTAAAAGAGTAGGAAGGTTTAAAGAACATTAGGACACATTTCTAAACATACCCTCTGAGGTTACAGTAGGAGAAAATAAAATATTGCTCCTGTTTTTAATGAAGTTCACTCATATTTGAGTAAAAAACTGGAGGTCAAACTTCCTCAAAACATTGTGCCTTTTAAGTTACACCATGAGGAGACCCCACCTGACAGCAGCTCCGGGAAATGTGCTTTTTCAAAACTAATACCCAGGTTTTCCATTTTCTATAGCACACCTTTTGAAAATATATCTTTATGTAATTATTCTACGTAAAACATATAAAAGCTCTGGACAATATGAGTTTGATGTGTCCAAAGATTTTTTTAAAATTTATATTCACAATATCTTCCACAAGAAACATATGACAATGAGGTAAGGCTTCAGCCAAACTTCCAGACGTAATTCTTGGGTTCCCCCACATTTACTAGCCATCAATCCCCCCCCCCTCCCAGTGAAGAACCTGAGACAGTCCCTCCTTGACACTTTGCTATACAATTTCGCTTGTAAAATACGATGTTTATCGAGTCTCCTGAGAGAACAGGCTTCTTAATCTGTGAGAACAGCACAGAGAGAAAGTGACACGGGAACTGTTCAGTGTGTGTTTCTGGACAGCAGGCAGGCAGGCAGTTATTTCTGGACCTCTTTCCCTGCGTAAAAGTATCGCAGAGCCAAACTCTGCCCTCCAATAATCTTTCTTCAGCCCACATGTTTCTAGAAGCTGAATCTGTTTCATTGCATTTCAAGGTCTAATCATGCAGTTATTACACAGGCAGAATCTCCATGAAACTGAACTTTTGTTTGTGTAAGAAAGTGTATTTTGAATATTTCCTGAGGCAAAAATGTGTCTAAGACTGGAGAACTCGGGTTAATGCGAAATAAATTGCAGACCTCCACACAGGTCTCCACTTGCTAGTTTTCTCCTTTCGCTTGAAAATGGCAAGAAGACGTCTGAAAACACAGAAAGTAATATTTAGATTATCTTTATTTATAGTTATCTTTCAAAAATTAACAATATCTTTTATAATTTTTTATTTTTAAAATGAGATCTCTATTTAGCTAGTGAATAAAATATAAATATTTATGTAAAGTATCATAAATAAAAATTTTTAAAGGAAAAATCTAGACTACTTGATTCTGTTTAAAATTGTTATTTTTTAAAGTCTGGTTGCCAATTTAACACCATATGGCCATTAATCGTTCAGTATAAAGTAAAATATTATGTACTTTTCTGTATAATGAATGAATCTTAAATTCAAGAATTTAGAAAAGACAGAAAATTATTCCACCAAGTTCCAGACATTCACAAACCTCTACATAATATCACAAATCTTCTTTTACAGTTTCTGAACATTTGTAATTTTTCCTGTAAAACTACAGCCACCTTTATACCAAAAGTACCTGGTTCATTTTTCAGATAATAAGGGGGAAATCCCCCCACATCTGCACAAAATATGTCTGTCCTCATTAGATCCATTTGCTCAATTAAATTCACGTTTCTCTGTCCAATAGGCATAAATCTGGGTATTGATCTAACTATAAAGTCTTGAAACTCCCGGTAGTCTTCTAAAACTTGGATGAGCATATAAGCTTTTAAAATATCAAGTTATTCCAGTATTTAATACACATAACCGTTTCCAGAGGGCCGGAGGCGGTCAGGCACAGCTGCCCGTTCCATTTGAGGAGCGGCCCCTCGCCTGCCAGCCGGCGTCCTGCTACTTTCTGGATTGTGTTTTCTTTGCGTGTTCGCTTCTATTTTATGCAGCGTGCGCCTGATACCTTCTGAACGTGAACCGTGTCGCCGGCAGCCAACATCAATAAGCTCTCTGATCGAGGCCCGTAAACCAGCAGCAGAGCCCGGGCCTGTTCCTGTAAAGCGGGTTCATTCTCAGTCTCTCCTTCCAAACCGGCCTCGCTGGACACTTACTGCCCTCTTCGGACAGGTTAGGGCAGCGTCCACAACAGTGCTGGGAGGACCCTTTTGGGAAGCCGTCAATTCCTCTTGAAAAGGAAAAAAAGAGAAAGAAGAAGAAAGAAAAGAGCTCTCTCGACTCCCCTTGAAATCTTTTTATTCTGCTTCAGGTTTCTGTGGAGAGAAGTCTCCCCAGGAGCCTCCATGCAGCAAGCAGCTCCTGCTGTTCCCGCAGAAGCCGTGTAAACATTTCAGAGGCATGTCTCCGGTGTGAGCTGCACAATACGAAGAGGAGACGTCGAAGAAATATTTCCCTCGATGATCCAAACAAGTGCAACACGCTCCCCGGCCCAAGAGGTTTGGAGGACAAGGCCCCAGCCCCCCTGCACCCGGGCGCTTCTGGTCCGAGCTCTGGGCCTCACACCTGCACCCAGTGACGTCAGAGAGTACTCGATACTTACATTTATTTTAAGCTTCTTAAGTGATATTTTCCATCTTAAACACTGGGAAGGATTTTTGCCTTGAAAGGTTATCCATAGGTAGCAAAATAAGCAAACCAAACGTTTACCCAGGCTTTCTCCTCTCCCCCAGATCTGACATTAAACACGCGTGCAATGCCGCCTCCGCGGCAGCAGTGTTTCTTACACTTTGGTCTAATGGGTCTTTCTCCCGGCCAGATCCTGAGCTCCGTTTGCACAGCGGCCAGGACGTCCTCGCCGGGGCTGCGGCCAGAGCAGGTGCAGCGCCCTCAGTGATGGAGGTGACACACCTCCTGAATGGACCGAAACTGGGCACAGCCAGTGTGAACCAAACACCAGCAGACACATTGCTGTGAGTTCCACTCCGAACCCAGTGTTTCTTTGTGAAGTGAAATCCACAACCCCTTAGAGCAGTACAGGAATTAAAACTCACTCTCAGCACATAAAATAGAAATGTGCTAATACGCTGATGGCTAAGCAGATACCATCTTGTGAGAACCCTGCGAAGTGAGCCTCCTGTGAGGGAAGAGGAGCCATAAATACTCGCTGATGCGGAAGCATTAGTGCTGACGTTGGCTTCCAAGGCCAAGTTTGCAGGTCTTATCTGCACGCATTGATCTCACCGCTGCATCCTTTCAGGCTCTACTGACGCCCGTATTTCAAAGATCTGATCTCTTCAGCTGCTTTGTTTACTGGCTTTGCATCCATTCTGCACTTGGCCAGGGAGGTGTGCTTTGGCCGGAAGTCCGGCTCGCCCACTTTATAAGCCCGTGAGTCTCCCGGATGGCGTAAGCTCCGTGTGCTGCTTTCCTTTAAAAGCTGCCACTTCTGGCCCATGCTACCTAGGTTAGGAGTTGTTTTGCCAAAAGAAGTGATGGATAATCCTTTTCTATCACCCTTTTTCCCTTAATACCTTAGGAACCAACTAAGTACTCATACAAGACAGCCACTGGAGGAAAGGGAATCTGTGTCCAGGAAATACTGGTTCTGTATGATGATCAAACCTGTGCCTTTGAACACCTCAAGGCAGCTACCTAATGTCTAATGCTCGGACAAGACACCCGAAGAGGAACCAGGACAACGTGAGGGGACTGTCCTGGCCCTGCATTCAGAACATGAGTCTTTCGTGGAGTACATCTTTGAAAACAGAAACAATGCTTCATTTTCCACTCCTTCAAACTCCCTCTGTGAGGGCTGTACTGGTATTGTTCCAGTGAGGGCAGCACCCTGAGACTGAAAGCCATCATCTTTCCCATGTTCACTACAGGCCAGGTCAGTAGCTTCAGTCCCTCTCACTGCCAGCCGCTCAAGTGCTCCCTCAAGGTCAGTGATCAGATGACATTAGAGCCACCTTCAATGACACCGGCTTCCGGGCGGGCCTATCGACGCCGCCATCTCAGCACAGCCATTACCATGAAAGATTTAGCAGCGGGAGTGCCATAATGCAGCTCATGCTGATGTTCATCTGGTGCTGGGAGGCCCATTTGTTCCCCTAACACCCTTTATGCTGGCAAGAAAGCTGACGCATTCTGTTGACCAAATATCCAAGAGAAATAGATCTCCAGTGGGAGGAAATGCAGAGTTTCCTCAGAGAAAGCTGAAAGGGGTATTCTGGCCATGTGTTTCTCAACTCCCAGTCACTGTGTTTTCATAGGCATCTTACTGGATTTGATGTGAACAATACATTTAAAAAACAAGGTATTGTTCACATAAAAAAGCTGTAAAAATATTGGCATGATTATATTTAGAAAAATGCAGCATTAAGATACTTTTCATTTGTAACATTTTTTCATAGCAAGATCATCTTTTAGAGGATGCTGGAATTCTGCTCAAGTGCTACATAAGTGCAAAATCACTATATTTTTGTACCAATTACTATATAATATATAAAAATCAATTTATATTTCCATTCATTCATTTATTTAATATTTGTTAGCTAACTACAGTTTAATATGCGAGTATGTAGAAATGCACTGTCCAAAGTAGTAGTTACTAACTACATGTAACCATTGAGTACTATTGAGGACTAAAACATGACTATTCCAAATTGAGATATGATGTAAGTGTAAAATACTTACAGGATTTCAGACTAATTTTTTTAAAAAAGAAACTTTATATTGATGATGTGAAAATAATATTTTGAATATGTTGGGTTAAATAAAATATATTATTTAATTGTTTTATATTCTTAACTATTAGAAAAATTTTGATTACATATATAGTTCACATTTGAGGCTTTCTTTATATTTCTGTTGGAATATAATTTCTGTTCTCATATAGAGATAAGGTTAGTTCAGAATTCAAGTAAAACAAATAATATCGATAAAATGTAATAATTTCTAGCCCTACTCATCTCCAATAGTCTCTTTTCCTAAAGAGGAAGGAAGAGGTTTGTTAAGACACTTATTGTAAAACTTATTGAACCTCAATGATATAGCATTTACTAAATCTTTGTTCAAGGCCAATATTCAGTGTTAAAAATTCTAAAAGAAAATCGCCACTCCTTAAACTGCCACAGCTGATTTTTACAAGTTTGAAATAGAAGGAAACTTCCTTAACATGACAGAGGGCATCTATAAGAAACCTAAAGTGAACATACTACTCGATGGTGAAAGGCGGAAAGAAGTCTCCTAAGGCTGAGAGAAGGGTACAAATGCCTTCTCACCACTTACTGTAGGTGTTGCACTGGAAGCTCTAGCCAGTGCACTCCATCAAGAAAAAGAAATAAAAGGCACCCTTATTGGATAGAAGTGAAACTGCCCGTATTTTCAGATGACATGCCGTATGTGTAGAAAATCTTAAGGAGTACACACACACACTTAGGACAAATACGTAGAGTAAGGTGATAAAATGACTACATAAAATTAACATACAAAAATCAGTTGTATTTCTATATGTAAGCAATGAACAATCCAAATACAAAGTTAAGAATACCTTTCACAATAGCATAAAGAAAAATAAAATACACACACAAGAAAGTTCTAGAGTGGTACATTCAAAATTACAAAACATTGCTGAGAGAAATTCTAGAAGACCCAAATAAATGAAGAAGCAGTCCATGTTCATGGGCTAGAATACTCAATATTCTTCAGATGACAACAATCCCCAAATTGATCCAAAGATTCAATGCAATCTCATATTTCCAAGAGCCTTTTCTGTGTTTTTGTTTTTTACAGAAATCAACAACCTGATCCCCAAAACTGCATGGAAATGGGAAATATCTAGAATAGCCAAAGCAATCTTAAAAAAGAACATAGAAGAATTTCACTTCCCGATTTTTAAATATACTATAAAACTAGTTATCAAAACATGGTATTGGCATTAATGATAAAAATATACATTAAAGCAACAGAATTGAGTCCAGATATGAATTCTTATGTTTATGGTTAGTTGATATCAATAAACACACCAAGGAATTCACTGAAGAAATGATACTGGTACAATAAACTATCCATATGCAAAAGGAAGAAAGTAAGGAAAGAAGGAAGAAAAGCAGGCAGGCAGGAAGGAAGGAAGGAAAGAAAGAAGGAAGGAAAGAAGGAAGGAAGGAAGGAAGGAAGGAAGGAAGGAAGGAAGGAAGGAAACATAGTACTTTAACTTTATACTATACATAGAAATTAACTCAAATATATCAAATGTAACAGGTAAAACAATATAACATTTAGAGGAAAAAAAAACAAACAGGAAATCTTCAGGACCTTACAATAGACAAAAGTTTCTTAGCTATGACACCAAAAGCATGATCCATAAAAGATAAAAATTAATAAATTGGACTTCATCAAAATTCAAACTATTTGTACTTTGAGGGATATCATTGAAAAGAGGAAAAAAACAACCAACAGACTGGGATAAAATATTTGTAAGACATTTATCTGACAGAGAACTTATAGCCAGAGCATAGAAAGAATTCTTACATCAATAATAAGACAAACAATTCAATTTAAAAATGGCAAAATATTTAAATAGACATTTCACCAAAGATACACAGCTGGCTAATTAGAACATACAAATAGAAACTACAATGAGATATGATTTTACTCTCACTAGAATGGCTATAATAAAAAGACAGACAATAAATACTAGCAAAAATGTGAAGAAATTAAAACCCTTATACATGGGTGGTATAAAAGTAAAATGGTATAGTCACTTTGGAAAATAGTTTAGAAGTTCCTCAAAAGTAACAAGAAGCTACCTATGACCCAGCAATTCCACTCCTAGATAAATACCCAAGAAACATAAAAATATATGTCCACACAAAGGCTTGACAATGAATGTTCTTAGCAGCAACATTTATAACAGTCAATATTTGCAAACAACCTAAATGTCCATCAACTTGTGAATGAATAAGCAAAATGTTGTCTGTTCTTACAGTGGAATACTATTCACCAATAACAAGGAAAGACCTATAGACACATGTCCCAACATTGATGAACCTCAAACACATTATGCTCAGTGAAAGAAGGGTAATACAAAAGACCATACACTATATAATTGTATTGTATGATTCCATTTGTATGAAATGTCCAGCGAAGATCCGATGTAATAAAAGCCTAATATGCAAATTATCCCCTTGGGCTGTCATTCTACTGGGAGTTAGACCACTTGCTATGACTTGTACTGACCACCAGGGGGCAGCATGGACCATGGAGGGTGTCCATGATGCAGTGCTGGCAGTGGGTGGCAGTGGAGGTGTTGCCAGCACCAATGGGCCCTGATGAGAATAGGACCACAGGAGGATGGTGGAGCAGGTGGGTGGCACCAGGCCAAGGCGCTGCCAGCAGGGGCATTGCCCCACAAACAGCTGAGGTGGGGGGGGGGGCGGGGGGGGGGAGGAAGGATGGGCCACTGCCCAGCTCCCAGGCACTGAGGGAGCTGAGCAGAGGGCCTAGCCATGACTGATCACTGCGCAGGCGGGATGGTGGAGCTGGTGAAGGGGTGGCACCAGGCCAAGGCAGGTGCCAGATGGGGCTGTGAGGCTGGGGGCACAAGCTGGGGCCCGATCCCCGCAGGCTATCCTGAGGGACCCGCCCATCATGAATTTGTGCACTGGGCCTCTAGTAAAGCTATAAAAAAAGGAAAGTAGATCAGTGGTTCCTGAGGGTGGGAGTAGGGTGTGTGGAGAGGGGAGTCAGAGGGATTAACAATAAATGCCACATGAAAGATCACATTGGGATGACAAAATGTTGTAAAATCGGTTTAAAGTAATAGTTGCATTACTTGCTAAATTTACTAAAAACTTTTTGAATTGTACACTTGAAAAGAGTGAATTAGCCAATATGCCAAATATAGTTTTTTAAAACTTACAATGTCTAGTTTCATCCTGCCTAGGACACAAAAACTATAAATTAGTAGACTCTGGAGTCAAACATATCCAACTTCAAATATGACTATCTCTCTGAAATTTACAACCGTCATCTGTGAAGTAGGATTGAGGGTGTCTCCTTGCAAGATCATCTTGAGAATTAAGAAGGCAGTTAGCCGAGCAAAGTTAGGCAGGCATAGAGTGAGTGCTCACTGATGGGTAGAATTGTTAACTATATTTCCAAATTACTTCCGAGCTTTTCCAAAATGAGTTTGGCTGCAGCTCTTTTGGTTGAGTGACTGCCCCTGGACATTCTCAGTTTGGCATATTGTGTTACATTATTTTCCTTAACTGCCTCTACCCTCCTGCCTACCAAAACCACTTATTCCTCAAGCTCCACGAATCCCCTCAGAGCATTCCCTTTCATAGGCATGCTTCCCTTAAAACTCTCCTATAAATTACTATATACACAGGCCTCATATTGTTGTCATCTACCTTTTCTTGAGTTTACCCCCAGCCTCAAGCTGTAGGAGGTATCCAATCATGGGACTCGCTTGCAGGGTTCAGATGTACCTTCAAAACCTTTCTTCCCCACCCTTTCAGGCAGCCAGGTATGTGGTTTGACCTTCTTTACTCTCCCTGTATCTAGATTACATCTTTACAGAAATACATTTGGGTCAAGAAGTGTTCAATGATTGTGGATTAAATAAATAAAAATGTTTAGAAAAATATAAAAATCCTACAAAATACATTGTTAAAATTTACCCAAGTTATTCTCTGGCCTTTAGACAAAGAGACCTGTTTCTTCTTACCTTCTCTCAAGCACCCATGAAATGAACTCAGTCAGCAAGAAAAGAAGCCCAGGTGTGTCAAATGCCTAACTTGGAAAGAAATTGGAACCCCTTGCTCTCCACCCTCTCAGTGAACTGCAGACATTGGGAAGCACTTGTGTGGATGAAGCAATGCATTGCTGCAGCCACAATATTCTCCCTCAGTAACCTAATAGCTTGGCCTCTTACAGAGAAACATACATTGTAAGAAATGTCCCCTTATAGGTTTTTCAAATAAAAGATCAGACATTTCCCAGAAGTTCAGACATCAAAATGTCAACCAAAGACCTGTCTTTATCAAAGGGAGTAACCGCTCTTGCTAAGATTTTTATTCTTCAGACAGGTTCTAACGTGCCCCCTTTCTCTCTCTTAAAATACAACAGATAATGACCTACATCATCCCAATTCTGTCACGTTTGATAGGGATCTTCACTTTTCTACTTTATGCATTAGTTTTGACTCATCAAAGTATCAGTTACTGAAAATTTTGATACACTCCATTGGTTGCCCTGGTCGGAGGTCGGCAGCAGCATTTTTCTGCTTTGTGTCAACACTGTGTGTGACCTTGGATGAGAGAGTGTCTTAAAAATAGAGAGCAAAATCCCCCCCCCCCCCCACCTCACAGGCATGTTGAGAAAATAACTGAGACTCCAAGTGTGAAAATGCTTCAGTGACTTGGGAAAGAATGCAAATGTATTATGATGCTCATCTCATTTCTCCCTGGGCCTGAAAGAGTGGACCCACCAGATACAAATCCCATCTTGTCCCTTGAAGTTCAAAGGTGCCGCTGGGTTAGTAGATTTCATCTTTCTTTCTTTTTTTAATCATTAAGTAGAGGAATGGCCCTCATAACTTGAACTTTGGTCTTTCTGTTTGGAAGGAGGCAGGGCTTGTCCGCGGAAGGCTTAGATTGAGTCTTGGCTCTAATACTTAAAGCGTGGAGCAAATCACTGTGTCCTCATCTGCAGAATGGGAGTGAGTATCAAAGGTCATCCAGCCCTAAGTGCTGCTCAGCTGTAAATGCTTATTAAATATTTAGCCATTCTCTTTCCAAAGGATGCATGTTCAATATCTGAGGAGCTCTGACACCTCTCAGCACCATTATTTGTTTCATTATGTACTTCCAAAAGAGCTCTTCGCTGCCCTCCATCCTTAGCAAGAACTGAATTTTGAAAAACAAAACCAAACAGATTAATTTGCAGGATAGAGACAGAAAGAGAGAGATAAGGAGACTGATTTACAAATATACCAAAATTGAAATAAGATTTCTTGAATGTCTTGTTATTAGAGTAGAATATGGGAGGAAGGGGTAAAAATAAAGCTTCATTACGCCCAAGCCTATTTGACTCTTGCAAAGCTAATTAAACACGTCTTGAGTGTATAAAATATATCATCCCAGATAACCACATTCTGTTAAGTTCTTCATCTTATTAAGAGCTTCCATTAATGCTTCTTCAACATAAATTTTGAACCCAGACAGTATTATTTGAGAGGCCTCACATCGAAATGACCTAAATCAAGTGACGAAAGCAGAGCTGGGTCACCAATGCCTATCTCAACGAGAAGAGGAATGAGAATGCCATCCTCCATTATTGTCTAATTCCAGTGTGACAGCATTGTCTCCTGGAAAAGCGTCCTTCCCAGGCCTCTCCAGGCCCGAGGCCCCCAGGCCCTCGACACTGACATAAGGGATTGCCACAATCCAGAGGAACAAACCCCAAACCCCGGAGTCATAACATTGGTGCACAAAGGCCCTCTGAGACCCTTGAATCTTCAGGCTTCCCAAATAAGGAAATGAGGCCCGAATACTCTACGTGTCTGAGCTTATAGAGACGGAGACATAGTATAGCATTTTGAGAGAAAATAAAGTTAATGTAAGCAAGATACTCACCAAAACTTATTTGAACAGTGACAATGAAAATAAATAAAAATTTCAAAAGTAAACAACAAATTTTATCACTTGCTCTGATTGGCCCATGCCTTTCATACTTCTTCTTAGCCCCTCTGCTGTGGTAAAACACCATTCTGGCTCATGCCCTTAGCCTGCCCTTTGGGTATACCGGTAGTCTCTCCAATGCATCATTCTCTCCCTTCTTCTGGTGTGAGCTTTCACCTGTGGGGCACCCCTCTCCATAAGGTCTAAGGGGAAGCCAAAGTCAACAAGAGCAACACAACCCACCATCAGATTCCACAAGATGACCAGCGACCTGGACCTTGACCGGGCTAACTTTCTTAAAACAAGCTCTGCTCATACAACTTCCCTGAACTTCCAATACTTCCTCCACCATTTACTCAATTAAGGTCATACTACCTTAAGGAAACTGAAGTTCAAAGTCATTTAGTCAGGTACCAAAGCTCATTGTCTATTATTTCCAGGAGTCCTCAACTTGGCTCTCTATTGGTGGGAGTTGTACATGAGCAAAATCACCGTATTACAGTGATTGAAAGCAACGCCTCTGGAACCAGAGTGCCTGAGCTTGAAACTCGGTTATACCACCTACTTATGTATAAGCATAGACAAACTACTGACTCTTCCTGTGCTCGGTTTACTCTCCAGAAAAGGAGGAACACAACAGACACCTTTGTATGAATATTGTAAGCATTAAATAAACAAATACATGCCAAGCACATAGAATTATGCTTAGCACATAGAAAGCCCTAAATAGTGTAGCTGTTATTGTCTTGCTTAAAAATGTAGGACAGTGCTTTGTCTATAACAATAATTGTTCTCTTATTTAGATTTAAAGAGCCCTAAAACTGTGTTTTTTAAAAAAAAAAACAAAAAAAAACCTTAGTTCCAATTAGTTCTGGAATCACAAAAGCTTCACTGAGAAAGAGCATCTTGATAAAAATAGATGAAAGGTCAAGAAAGTATGCTAAGTAAGCAAGTCAGACACAAAAGGACGAGTTCTGTAGGATTCACATGAGGGCCTAGAGCAGTCAAACTCATAGACAGGAAGTAGAATGTGGTTGCAGGGGTGAGGGGAGGGAGGCATGAGGAGGTGTTGTGTGCGGAGACGGAGTTCAGTTTAGGGTGATGAAAACGTTCCGGAGGTGGACGTGCAACAACACGAGTGTACTAATTACCCTGAACTGCGGCCTTAGAAGCGTTAAGTGGTGAATTTCATATTATGATATCTAACCACAATAAAAAATGATAGAAGCGTTTTTAAAGTCACAGCAATGTAGAATATAGACTATTTTTCTTGATTATAAGGCTCTCTTCAATCTATTAGAAACCAACTTATATTCTTTCTTCTCTTTTATGCTCCCCAAATGAAGGCCAATTTTAATAACTTTATAAAACATTTATGACCTCACTTTCAATAGGTCACAATGGGAAACTGAGCCAGCCACAAAAGCATTCCTCAGTGGTCTCCTTTGCAGGGAACTGGCGCTGGAGGGAATGGCCTGCAGCTTGCGGGTTTTCCCCAAACAGAGAATCCTGAGCGATGATGGGTAAATTGTCACTGACACTGAGAAGTATCTACTGAGTTGACATTTGATTGATACTGTGGCAGCTTTTTCAAACCTTATACACTGTCAGTGCAATCATATTAGAGATGACTCTTGACTTTGCAGAGTAATTTAAAAACAAAAATTGGGGGGCGGGGGGAGATGAGGATTAAAAAAATACTTCATTGACATCCCAAGGGCAATTATATTGACAGAATAATGATCCTTACTTTGGGATCATTTCCTTGAGAAGAAATAAATACATATATACATATATACACATATACACATATACACATATACACATATACATATATACATATACACATATACACATATACATATATACGTGTGTGTGTGTGTGTGTGTGTGTGTGTGTGTGTGGATAGAGAGAGAGAGATAGAGAGATAGAGATAGGATAGAGATAGATATAGAAATAGAGATAGAGATGGAGATAGAGATAGATATATAAACACACACACACACACACACACACACACACACACACGTATATTTCTGGGACAACGTGTCGTCTCTGCAAGTCCTTCAGATTCATCCAGTGCCCACGGGATGACTGCGCCGCATACATTTGCGCTCCGTGTGAGACACTTCCGCTGAAATTCAATTGTGACTGTGAATGCTGCCGACCAGATAGAATTGTAACATGTTCTGTGCGGGAGTGGGAAGACCAAATCGCTATTTCAGATTCACATTTCCCTCTTCCAATTGAGCGCGGGCTCCCCGGAACGCCCCCAGGCCACCGCAGCTCTCACATTCCCATTCGTTTTGCTGGAAAAGTCTAAATACCTTCTACTCCACCGTCACTGCGGCTCCCTGAGGGTATCGCTGTGCTGAAGTAAGTCACTGAGTAGCAGACCTACAGCTTTTCGTCTTCCAAAGCTCACTGGCTAAGAAAATAATACACATAAAGGAAGCCTATTCCAACGCTATCCCACGGGGGAAATAGTCTATTGCCACCATTTTTAGTGATGGGGGTAGAGAGGCTTAGAGAATAAAACACCTTGGGGGTCTTCAGAAGCCAACGCACCAAGACTCTGTTTTCATGAGACATGCAAAGGGAAAGTCATGAAAATCAAGCGTCTTTAGGAAATAATGGGGGAAGGCACCCACTGTCACTTCAGATTGGAAGAGCGTTAGAAACAACGATCCATCGGCAGTAGATACTTCACTGAATTTGTAATGTTGCTTCACTGAAATGAAAGGCCATCAGAGTGGCAGTTGGTTATGCGGAGAACACAGCCTCCCCGCACTGCGGCTGGCGCTCGGGCCGGGCCTGAGAGGCGAAGGAGGTCTCCCTGCAGGTTCCCCTCCGCGGCATTGGGAACGGAGTGTTCACCGTCAAGGTGTAAATATTATAAAACGAGAAGGATAAACATATTTCCGTGTCAGGTGCCATAACTGTATCTTATTTTATAAACATTTTCCCTTTCACCTGAGGGAAAGCAGCACAATTAGGAAAAGGACTCAAGAAGCAAGGCATGGATTTCTGTTTACAGTTCCATAAACACAGCCTTGCTTCACTTTCACTGCTCCGATCGCAGCTGGGGACTGTCCCTCCCACCCTGTAATGAGAGGAGTTTGTTGAAACGCGTTTCTTTCCCCTGAGTATATGTTCCTGTAAAGCAAACATGTCTGTCTGCCGGAGAAACTGAGAAACAGTTCGCTGACATCCTCCGCCGCAAAGCTCTTGGCCTTCGAGTGAGGGACACGGAGTGAGGGACACGGTGAGGGACACGGTGAGGGACACGGTGAGGGACACGGTGAGGGACACGGTGAGGGACACGGAGTGAGGGACACGGTGAGGGACACGGAGTGAGGGACACAGTGAGGGACACGGTGAGGGACACGGTGAGGGACACGGTGAGGGACACGGTGAGGGACACGGTGAGGGACACGGAGTGAGGGACACGGTGAGGGACACGGAGTGAGGGACACAGTGAGGGACACGGAGTGAGGGACACAGTGAGGGACACAGTGAGGGACACGGAGTGAGGGACACGGAGTGAGGGACACGGTGAGGGACACGGTGAGGGACACGGAGTGAGGGACACAGTGAGGGACACGGTGAGGGACACGGTGAGGGACACAGTGAGGGACACGGAGTGAGGGACACAGTGAGGGACACAGTGAGGGACACGGAGTGAGGGACACGGTGAGGGACACGGAGTGAGGGACACAGTGAGGGACACGGTGAGGGACACGGAGTGAGGGACACGGAGTGAGGGACACGGTGAGGGACACGGTGAGGGACACGGAGTGAGGGACACGGTGAGGGACACGGAGTGAGGGACACAGTGAGGGACACGGTGAGGGACACGGTGAGGGACACAGTGAGGGACACGGAGTGAGGGACACAGTGAGGGACACGGAGTGAGGGACACAGTGAGGGACACAGTGAGGGACACGGAGTGAGGGACACGGTGAGGGACACGGAGTGAGGGACACAGTGAGGGACACGGAGTGAGGGACACAGTGAGGGACACAGTGAGGGACACGGAGTGAGGGACACAGTGAGGGACACGGAGTGAGGGACACGGTGAGGGACACGGAGTGAGGGACACGGAGTGAGGGACACGGTGAGGGACACGGAGTGAGGGACACGGAGTGAGGGACACGGAGTGAGGGACACGGTGAGGGACACGGAGTGAGGGACACGGAGTGAGGGACACGGAGTGAGGGACACAGTGAGGGACACGGAGTGAGGGACACGGAGTGAGGGACACGGTGAGGGACACGGAGTGAGGGACACAGTGAGGGACACGGAGTGAGGGACACAGTGAGGGACACGGAGTGAGGGACACGGAGTGAGGGACACGGTGAGGGACACGGAGTGAGGGACACGGTGAGGGACACGGAGTGAGGGACACAGTGAGGGACACGGTGAGGGACACGGTGAGGGACACAGTGAGGGACACGGAGTGAGGGACACAGTGAGGGACACGGAGTGAGGGACACAGTGAGGGACACAGTGAGGGACACGGAGTGAGGGACACGGTGAGGGACACGGAGTGAGGGACACAGTGAGGGACACGGAGTGAGGGACACAGTGAGGGACACAGTGAGGGACACGGAGTGAGGGACACAGTGAGGGACACGGAGTGAGGGACACGGTGAGGGACACGGTGAGGGACACGGAGTGAGGGACACGGTGAGGGACACGGAGTGAGGGACACGGAGTGAGGGACACGGAGTGAGGGACACGGTGAGGGACACGGAGTGAGGGACACGGAGTGAGGGACACGGTGAGGGACACGGAGTGAGGGACACGGTGAGGGACACGGAGTGAGGGACACGGAGTGAGGGACACGGTGAGGGACACGGAGTGAGGGACACGGTGAGGGACACGGTGAGGGACACGGAGTGAGGGACACGGTGAGGGACACGGAGTGAGGGACACGGAGTGAGGGACACGGAGTGAGGGACACAGTGAGGGACACGGAGTGAGGGACACGGAGTGAGGGACACGGTGAGGGACACGGAGTGAGGGACACAGTGAGGGACACGGAGTGAGGGACACAGTGAGGGACACGGAGTGAGGGACACGGAGTGAGGGACACGGTGAGGGACACGGAGTGAGGGACACGGTGAGGGACACGGAGTGAGGGACACAGTGAGGGACACGGTGAGGGACACGGAGTGAGGGACACGGAGTGAGGGACACGGAGTGAGGGACACGGAGTGAGGGACACGGTGAGGGACACGGAGTGAGGGACACGGTGAGGGACACGGAGTGAGGGACACGGTGAGGGACACGGAGTGAGGGACACAGTGAGGGACACGGAGTGAGGGACACGGTGAGGGACACGGAGTGAGGGACACGGTGAGGGACACGGAGTGAGGGACACGGAGTGAGGGACACGGAGTGAGGGACACGGAGTGAGGGACACAGTGAGGGACACGGAGTGAGGGACACGGAGTGAGGGACACGGTGAGGGACACGGAGTGAGGGACACAGTGAGGGACACGGAGTGAGGGACACGGTGAGGGACACGGAGTGAGGGACACGGTGAGGGACACGGAGTGAGGGACACGGTGAGGGACACGGAGTGAGGGACACGGAGTGAGGGACACGGAGTGAGGGACACGGAGTGAGGGACACGGTGAGGGACACGGAGTGAGGGACACGGAGTGAGGGACACGGAGTGAGGGACACGGAGTGAGGGACACAGTGAGGGACACGGAGTGAGGGACACGGAGTGAGGGACACGGTGAGGGACACGGAGTGAGGGACACAGTGAGGGACACGGAGTGAGGGACACAGTGAGGGACACGGAGTGAGGGACACGGAGTGAGGGACACGGTGAGGGACACGGAGTGAGGGACACGGTGAGGGACACGGAGTGAGGGACGGAGTGAGGGACACGGAGTGAGGGACACGGAGTGAGGGACACGGAGTGAGGGACACGGAGTGAGGGACACGGTGAGGGACACGGAGTGAGGGACACGGTGAGGGACACGGAGTGAGGGACACGGTGAGGGACACGGAGTGAGGGACACGGTGAGGGACATGGAGTGAGGGACACGGTGAGGGACACGGAGTGAGGGACACGGTGAGGGACACGGAGTGAGGGACACGGTGAGGGACACGGAGTGAGGGACACGGAGTGAGGGACACGGAGTGAGGGACACGGAGTGAGGGACACAGTGAGGGACACGGAGTGAGGGACACGGAGTGAGGGACACGGTGAGGGACACGGAGTGAGGGACACAGTGAGGGACACGGAGTGAGGGACACAGTGAGGGACACGGAGTGAGGGACACGGAGTGAGGGACACGGTGAGGGACACGGAGTGAGGGACACGGTGAGGGACACGGAGTGAGGGACACAGTGAGGGACACGGTGAGGGACACGGAGTGAGGGACACGGAGTGAGGGACACGGAGTGAGGGACACAGTGAGGGACACGGAGTGAGGGACACGGAGTGAGGGACACGGAGTGAGGGACACGGTGAGGGACACGGAGTGAGGGACACGGTGAGGGACACGGAGTGAGGGACACGGTGAGGGACACGGAGTGAGGGACACGGTGAGGGACACGGAGTGAGGGACACGGAGTGAGGGACACGGAGTGAGGGACACGGAGTGAGGGACACGGTGAGGGACACGGAGTGAGGGACACGGTGAGGGACACGGAGTGAGGGACACGGAGTGAGGGACACGGTGAGGGACACGGAGTGAGGGACACGGAGTGAGGGACACAGTGAGGGACACGGAGTGAGGGACACAGTGAGGGACACGGAGTGAGGGACACAGTGAGGGACACAGTGAGGGACACGGAGTGAGGGACACGGAGTGAGGGACACGGAGTGAGGGACACAGTGAGGGACACGGAGTGAGGGACACAGTGAGGGACACGGAGTGAGGGACACAGTGAGGGACACAGTGAGGGACACGGAGTGAGGGACACAGTGAGGGACACGGAGTGAGGGACACGGAGTGAGGGACACAGTGAGGGACACGGAGTGAGGGACAGGGAGTGAGGGACACAGTGAGGAACACGGAGTGAGAGACACAGTGAGGGACACGGAGTGAGGGACAGGGAGAGCGTGCATGTGGCTGGATGATGGGAATAGACGCAATGTTGTCTTTGAGTTCTCTTCTTTTAACATTAGAATATGAAGTAAAGCTTAAAAATGATTTAAAAATCCTAAATTTATTTGGTGTTTTATTATTTACCACGCACTTTAATATTTCTTTATTTTCCACAGACGCCATCAAGATGGGCCGAGCAAAGGCTGCTGACCCATGTGATGGCTGAGAATAGTGCAGGCCTTAGAGATGGAGGGCCAGGAAGGAGGTCAGCACCTCCGCATGGCCCCTGGGCCCGGCCTTCCCCTCCCTCTAGCCCAGCCTCCCCCTTCCCCTGGGCCCGGCCTCCCCCTTCCCCTGGGCCCAGCCTCCCCCTCCCCCTGGCCAGGCCTCCCCGCTTCTGGGTTTGAGAACCTCTGCTCCTCCCTCTGCTCCTCCAGCCTCAGACATGGTAGCTGCTTCCTGTAGTAACTTCTGTGTTGCCTCAGTTTCCCCATTTAGACCTGAGTCCTCTCAATACCTGCTTATGTTGCCTCTCAGTTGCCTTTATGAAAGTCTCCGTTGAAACAGTGGAAGTGGGTTTGTTTTCCTGACTGCATGTTTTCCTAACGTGCAGACATGTTACCCATGTCAGGAGCACGTATGCACACATTTCTGTCAGCCCAGAAACACAGGTTCCATTTCAAGTCTCAGCAGATTAAGAAGTGGCCCATTCCACACGGGCCGGTTCCGGAGACTCGCTGTGTGCAGGCTTCAGGGCAGAGCCTGGCGCCTGGCTCCGCCTCGCCGCCGCCCGCCCAGAGCTCAGTGGGCTCAGACCCCTCCCCGGCCTCTGAGGGCGAGGCCGCCCTGGGCGCTGAGCACCCTCCCTCTGCAGCGTGCTCGCCCGGCCGCCAGCCGCACTCCCCTCCACAGCCAGGGCACGGGGCAGAGTCTGGTTTTCTGGAACAGTAAAAAGGATCCTGCTGCTCTGATACACCTTTAAACAGAAGACATTGGGCCAGGCTCAGAAGCTTAGCCAGATATGGACCTGCACTTCTACGCCTCAGCTTGGTTTATATTCGGCAGAGTTTAACTAACATCCTACTTCTAAAGGTTTCAAGAGGCACAGGATAGTTGGACAGGAACTCATTCCAGCAAAATAATATTCTGATGAGTTAAGTGTAAATGATTCAGAAATATTCTAAATATATTTCCCTTGAAACACGGGGATTTCAAAGTTAATGGAAAAAGTGCTGGCAGCTCACATTTAGAGTTTTTATTGAAACCAGGATGTTTGAATAAACATTAGACATTCAACTAACTCAAACTGAAATGGGTTCACCAACCCTTAATTATAACAGGGCCGTAAGTGACGGGGGAGCGGGTCACTGGAGCCTCAGACGGAAAGCTGTGCTTGGCAGACGCACTTCTGTTTCGAGAAACCTCTGCAGGCGTATTTTGGCAACCAACGGAGATATTAAAACAGGCAGCGAAGTCAGACTCCGTCTGGCAAGCACCATGAGAAAATAACTACCAACTGGAAACTTAAAAAAAATTGTCAGGACTGTAACGATTAAGTCTTGAAAGGATGTTAGAGCAGAACCCAATTTAAAAATAAATAAATAAAAAGCATGTCTTCTTTCCATGGGCTCGCAGTGAGAAGCTGAGGAGTGGGTGTGGCTCCTCCGGTCTGTCTGGGCATTGTAATCTGGAGCTGAAAACCAAAATAGCTGGTAATTAGGAAACGCGCAGGCTGGTGATGACACTGAATTCCCGGATGCCTTGTGCTTGCACTCAGCTCACAGTGGGCAGGGGCAGCCCCCGGGGCCAGGTGGCTGGTTACACAGCGCCATGGGGATTCCCATTGGTGTGACCGTCACCCCTGGGTGTCCACGTCCTGGCTCGGAACAAATCAGAACCAAGCCCACCGTGCCGTGCTGCCACGCCTTACCAGCCTCAACCAGCCTGACCCTGGGACACAGCTGCTTGGAAGGCCTGTTAAAATGCAAGTTACTGGGCATCTTCCCCAGAACTTCCGGTTTGATGGGTCTGGGCTGGGGCCCTGGGATCGGCATTTCTCCTGGGCCCAGGCGCGGCTGGGGCTGCCGGTCCGGCCCTTCCCAGAGACCACTGGCTTATAAACAGATAAACAATCTTACAACAACACCATCATACTTTTAAGTTAACTATGGCACACCTACTAGGTATAAAAGGATTTTTAAAATAAACCGAGAGAAATTCTTTTCATGCTGCTTGACCTCCCGCTGAGAGGCGTTTTCGGAAATGGAGATGGGCTGGCAGCCTGGCCAGGGAGCTCAGCAGGGAGAGCATGGCCGGCCGCCAAGGCTGCGGGCTCCTTCCCTGGCCAGGGCACATGCAAGAAGCACCCAATGAAGGCACAGATATGTGACACACCCATCGATGGTTTTCTCTCTTCCTCACTCTCCTTACCTCTATCCCCCCCCAAAATCAATAAATATCTTTTTAAAAGATTGGTCTGACAGTTCAAAGTCCAAAACTGATGGATCTCTGAAATACGCTGTTCCCCGTGCACCTGTGCCTCGTGAGGCACAGGCTGCGGTTCACCCACCTGCATGGCTCCTCGCCGCCTGCAGGGGGCGCTGAAGGAGGGCGCAGGGGGAGGTGCGGGGCGGGCAGGGGGAGAGGTGGGAACTTTTAAGCGGAAAATGACATAACCAGATCAGGCATTCTTTCCTGAGCATAACCTGGAGAACACTGGTAAAGAGCAGGATTCCCGAGAGGAAAATGTGAACTCATCACAAACAAGCAAAGAGTTAAATTCTAACTGATAAAAATGGAAATCCAAAGGCAGTGAGATTAGAAAGGATATTATTTATTAATTTCTGCCACAAAAGCATTCAAAAAGAAACAGACGCTGTACAGGGCTGTGCTGGGGCCTACTGCAGTTTTCTCAGCTGTGGGGAGAGAGGGGAGGGAAAATTATTTTATATTTATCAGTGTGTGTTTTCATTACAGTTTAATATTAAAAGTTTAATGTAAAGACCAATTTGCCAATTTGCTTCCTGTCCCTGTGAATGGCTGTGTTAATAAATAATGCATATTGTTTAATGAGAAAAAATCATGGTCAAGGTACAATTGTGAAACATTTTAATGGAATGCCTTTACAAAAGGTCATTGCCCTTTCTAAATACCTTCTGATGATTTCTTCTTCCCAGGAAAGCTGTTTTTAAAATACACACTTAGCACACAATTACTCCAGCAACTGAAGAAGATCTGAGTGCACTTGGATAGAAATCCAAAGTCATCTTCAAAAATGCTTAGCAAATGGGTACAATGATGACCCACTTCTTAGGTGCTTATAAAGGTCTACAGAGAAGAAGAATAATAAAAACGGCAGATAAGGCATCCTGGCAAGATGACAAAAAAGAGTTGCTACATCAAAGGAGCACTGAGAGGACCTGAAAAGGAATTATTTACGAAGATGTGGGCGAGACCCAGGAAACCAGCAAGGCGAGGCCTCCAGTGCTCACAGCAGCAGGGAGCCACTCTGATCTGAGGGTCAGGGACAGACGTGCTTTCCAAAGGCGTCCAAAAGTAGCTGTCATTGAAGAAGATCCCTTTACCCCAGCTAGTCTGTCCTCACTCTCCGTGCATTCCATCCTCCCTGCCACTGGCCAAATGCGACAGAAGGTGCATTGATCCATAAAGTCCGTTTTCTGAGGCCAGAACAGGGCAGAAAAGAGTAGAGAGTGGATTAGGGGCCAACTGAAAGCATTAGTAGGTACATGAAATAAGACATTTCTGTGGGACACACTATAATTGAAATAACTCCACCTCCATCCCAATCACTCACACACACACACATTCACACACACACTCACACACACACACTCACATACAGAGACACACACACACTCACACACAGAGACCCACACACACTCACACACAGACACACACACAGTCACACATACACTCACTTGCTGATTCTACTCATTCAGAATGTATTGCTGTCTCAGGTGTAATTTCTATCTCTAAAACGTAAGCCTTGGGTTCTCCTATGCCAGTTGAAAGAGTGATGTTGTATGTTTGAATTCCAAGCCCAGTGTGGGTCACGTGGAGGAATTATGTTACTTCCTAATACAGTACAAGAACTATACTTGCACTTGGCCCATCATCATAACTGATTGGGCTTGGAGTTGGCACTGCAAATGGTCAAGCCACAAGTCCAAAAAGCTGAAGCACAGGGATCCGGTCGTGCGGCTCTGAGAGTCACTAATGCCTCAACGACTCACAGTGCTCGAGGCTTCAAGTGGCTCGTTCAGTGGCACCTCGAGATGATGCCGAGTCCTTGTCTTCCCTCATCACTGATCACAGTGCTTCTAATGAGATCAAGGGCTTCTTCTCGGTGAGACAGGGACTCAAGCATGCTTCAAGCAATGAATGATGTGTCTTCTGTTCGGGCACTCCACTGTGTCCCCCCTTCACAGCCTCGCTGCGCTGCGGCAGGAACCACGGTGCTGTTCACTCCAGAAACTCAGGATTCACACAGCCCATGGCGCTCAGTCCACACACTGTGGGCATGTTGAATAAATTGACAAACAAAATAGGCGAGCAGCGTGGCGTGAGGAAGAACACTGAGCTCTGCCCGGGACATTTGAGCTGAGTGGCATCTTCAGGGAGATCACGTCTCTGAGTGTCACTCTCAGCTGCCACAAAGTGGGAGTTAAACCAACCCACCTGGAGCTGCCAAAGCATCATGAGAAATAGTGCATTTGAAACTACAAACTGCAAGGCATTCTAAAATATATACTATCTTTACTACTATAATTGGTTGTCAAACCCGAAAATATATATTTAAAAATCTTTATTTTCCTTATAGAGAGAATACAGAAAGGAAACAACACAAAACAAAAGGAGCTTTGCAATGAGCTACAACCAACATTATTTTTACATTTGAACTTAAGTCCAAGAGCAAATTCTTATCTCTATTAAAATTAAAGATCACTTGTCTTTGAGTCAGTGACTATACTTTTGGGACTTTCTATCTATAGAAATAAATATGTATAAGGACAGCAATGTTTACAATGACAAAATCAACTGCCATCAACCTGAATATCTATCACTAACTATATAATGCTATAAATTAGGGAATACCTAATAACTATAAACTATACTGTACAATACAGTAATCACCAGCCACATGTGGGTACTGAGCACTTAAAATGTAACTAGTCCAACTCCAGATGTGCTGTGAGTGAAAAATATACACTGAATATCAAAGATTTGGTATGAAAAATGAGCATGTAAGTGTCTCATTCATAGTTTATGTTAATTAAATTATGAAATGATCAGTAACAAGACAATGCAATCCCTAGTCTTTTCAGAAGCAGAAAAACTAATCTTAAAATTTATGTGAAACCACAAAAGACTCAAATAGACGAAGACATATTAAGAAAGAATAAAGTGGGAGGTATCATGTTACCTGATATCAAACTATACTACAAAGCTACAATAATAAAAACAAACTGGTACTTGCATAAACACAGACATATAGATCAGTGGTATAGAATAGAAAGGAAACAAAATGAAAAAGAAAAAAAAAAAAAAAAAAAACAGAGACAGACATAGATATAGAGAGCAAGCAGATGGCTGCCATAGGGGAGGGTGGGGAGATAGAAATAAGAAAAATAAATGCTGAAATACCTTACATGAATTGACTTAACTAAAACATTATTAAAATTGTTTGTTTGTTTGTTTGTTTTTAGAAAAGTTACAGTTACATTTGTGGCTTGCATTGTGTTTCTCTAGTACATAGTGCTGTGGATCAAGAATTGCACACTCTTTTTGTAAAGGGCCGGCAGCAAATACTTTGGGTTTTGCTGGCCACTGGTTTTTACAACTACTCAGCTGAGTGGAGATAATATGTAAACAAAATGGGCCTAACTGTGTCCCAGTAAGACTTCACTTATGAACACTGAAATTTACATTTCATATAATTTTCACACACATTAGGACATATTCTCTTTCGATCTTTTCCAACTATTTAAAAATATAAAAATAGTTGACAGACCTCACAAAAACAGGTGGCAGGGCAAATCCAGCCCACAGGCCATAGTTACAAACACCTGCTTTAGACTATCGAGCACTACTGAAAAGAGTGGATTAAACCTGTATGTCCGACATAGACAGTGTCTAAATTAAAACAGCCTATTGCAGAATACTAGACAGGCCAGGGTTTCGTGTTTGTAAAAAATAAAAACGTGCTCTGTCATCTGTCTACCGAATTCACATGACCAGTGGGCTATGGGAGAATATGTGCCACATTGTCACCACTACAGATAAAATCCAACTCAAAGCGGAGGCACGTGTCTATAGCATGTTCCCCTAATTACCGTGATGATGCATGATGGCTAAATTTCTGATAAATTTCCAAAAGCACCAAGGTTCCATCATATACACATGCATATATATGATTTCCAAAAAAAATCTGTACACATGCTTTGAGTAATTATAAAGGCAGTGTTTATTGAAATACATTTTTTTTTCACAATGCACTATAATCTACAGACATGGTGTCTATAGACTTATTTCACAGAGCTTATATATATATCTTTATCACTGAAATGTCATTCATGCTTATTTTCCCTGAACAAGTATTCTGTTTATCATAACTTCAAAAACTGGGGAGAAAAATTTTGATCAGAACAAAAACTAAGAATAGAAAATACCTTGAAGTGATTTTTGCAAAGATATTGTTCTTCTTTGTGTTCTCTTTTCACTTGTTCATATCATTTGCCTCAAATTCTGCCCTTTAAAAGTGTGCTCTGACTAAGTATACATGCCAGCGTTATCTGAGCTCTGGGTTCATTGAGAATACACTGAAGAGGGTCTGCTTAAGGGGCACCTTCACTTCCAGTTGCACTAGTTGTGTATTTCTGCACACAGACACTCCCCACACCTCAGAGAAATAACACGCACTCTCCGATGTCTGCGCAGCAAGAACGCAGAAGCAGGCAGCATTCCTCCGGCCCCAGCTGCAGCAGGCTGCTGGGAGCCGGGCTACCTCATTTGAAGGCTTGCGTGGGGCCAGAGGACTCAGTGCCCAGAGGGTTTACTGGGCCGAGTGCTGGCAGGTGGCCTCGGTGCCAGGACACACGGAACCTCTGGAGGTCATGTCCGCACAAGTGGCAGCCGGCTCCCCCGAGGCAGGGAGGCGGAAGCCACGGTGCTTCTCATGGCCTAGACTAGGAAGCCGCATCCGCAGTGCCCTATAGGTTCATGGTCAGTCTGTTCCACAGGAAAGGGGACAGTGCCAGGATTCGGGAGGGGGACGTACAGAGATGACTATGGGCATGGCCGCAGTTTAGCTACCGGCCATGTCCTACAAATGTACATTTGAGTAAAGCATTCTCACTTTTATGTAGCTGTATTGTAGGAATAAAAGTTTACATTTTATTAAAAACATATTTAAAGTTATATAACTTGCCAAATATATGACAATCCACAAATCGGTGCTTTTAAACCACTTAGAGAACACAGGGTATTTTTTACAAGCAAATTACCTATCTGTAAAGCCACATGCATGAGTGAATAAACTCAAGAAGCAAGGCATTAGATGGAGAAAATTATATTGTAAAAAGTACCTGCTTTAGCTTATTATTTTCTTGACAAAGTGATATAGCATAAAAAAAGTACAAAAATGCATCTGGTAAAATAATCAGGTTATTACTCAGTATGCAGGACATATTTTTGGAAAAGATACATGTATGCACAGAAAAAAGACTGGAAGGATATACACCGATATTACAGGGGTATGTCTGGGTGTTTGGATTGGACACGATTGCTTTCCTTCAGGCTTATGTGTTTTTATCTCTGTTATTCAGAGAACATACATCAATCACTTTTATAATTAGAAAAAAAAAACATAGTCTGTTTTTCTGGCTTGTGCTATTTCTATTCCCTAAATTGCCTTCTGAAGAGTTTTATTTGAGATCCATAAATCATTCTTACAAACCAAGAGAGGATAGGTTACCTATTCTAACATTTATCCCCGAGGCTATTGGAAGCTAATTGTGAATCGGTGAAATACAAGGCAACTTTCATTTGCATCACCTTACTTATGCTCAGTAAGGTCAAAGATATGGGCTCTGTCTCTTTCTGGTCCATAAAACATGAATTTCTACTTTCAAAGAACATCAACAGTGGCAATAGCTGTTCCATTAGACAGTCAGAGCATCTTATGAAATATTGACCGATAAAACAATGCAACTGAGGAAAGCAACAGAGCACAGGCTTTACTGACAAATACACGCACAGGCTTACACTGTCTCTCACCACCTTCATCACCTTCACACCATGTTATTCAGAAAACTGGAGATTTAAGCTGGCCAAGATCAATGATTCCAAAATGGTTCTTTAGTGCTCCATCAGAAAAAAATACAAATCAACCCAATCATAACTCATATTTGGGTTCATGCCACCTTGGCAGTTACATTTTATGGCAAAATGTACTTTAATTTTACATTCAAACCTTTTCCAGCTTTTCTTAGATAATTCATTTTTTAATTTATGATACCTCCTTGCTCAATTCAAGCTCCATTCACTTTTGGATACTTTGGAAAGATAAATAACTGACATACTCTGTCATTCACGAGTAATGTACTGCCTGTAACTTAATAAAAAATAGGCAGCCAAACAAATCTATTCGCTTTAGAAATAAATATGTATCATGTGTATCAGTAATAAAATAATAGTAAATCATAAATATGTCTTAAGATCCTTTTCTATTTTACTGAGCTCAAATTGCATACAATATATTGTTGGGTCATATATATTTTAAGAATGAAATACCTTAGTGGTGGCTTATACTGCATATAACTATGTTTGACTATAAAGTGTGCAGATTAAGTATTATGTTTACATGTTACTACAGGCAGCTACTTTCAGCCCATTGGCAAACATTTAATGTTTTGGTGAAATATCATGTGTCTTTAAAACTCCTATCCCCTGAAAGCATGACAAGCAAGGTTATCTCCGTGGAGCACTTCAGGCTTTCTCCAGTGGCCAGGTCATGACATGAGGAGTCCTCCTCATAAAAACAATATCAGCAATAGTGTGTGGAGGGCTTCCTATGTGCCAGGAACACTGGTGGGCTCTTCGTGTCCGTTCCTATCTAACCTAATCTTTTAACTTCCTAGCGAGATATCATGCCCCCCCCCCCCACAGGTGAGAAAATTCATATGTGGAGCCCGGAGCCCTATTCCTGCCTGCCATACCACAGAAAGTCAACGTGTGGATTGTATGCTGGTGCCCTCTATGCTGGTTTCTCACAATTACTCCCAGGTGGGGTCTTCAGCAGGCACATCCCTCGCCTGGTCAAAAACTGGAAGCTTAAAGTGGCCTCTCTAGGCCCTGCCTGGCAGAGCCAACTTTTAAAGCAATTCCAGACACTGCGCATCACCCCCAGTTACTCTCGGCATCTGACTGTAAGCAGACTGCTACGAGCCTGGTCAAGAATTGCAAATTACATGACCTTGAGTTAATGCTGTTCTTCCTTTTGATGGCTGGAATGAAATATGTGACAGAAGAAAACAGCAAACAGGAAGGTGGCTTTCCCATGTCCATCCTGCCAGGCCACTGACCACAGCCACCGTGCCATCCGCCTCTTACACGTGGGCAAGAGTGTTCATCTGGCGACCAGCTGTGTGAGGAGCCTCAGGGGCCGCTTCTCAGCACAGTCCCTGCCCTGAGAGAGCAGCGCAGGAGGAGCTGCTGTCCCTCTCCCAGGTCTTGCTGTAACTGGATAGAAACTTGGATTTCCAAATGGAGGTGGAGGCGGCTGTGAGAACGGCTCCATGAGCACGGGAAAGGCCTGAGTGCCAACCTCTCGGTTCCCTGTCAGGTGAACTTGCTGTCAAAAGCACTCTACTTTCCGCCTGTGGTTACTAAGGAATGGTTGTATGCTTGAGCGTTCTCAATCCTTCCTAATTGACTAGAGTCCTAGTTACTACATGTGAGCAACAAATTATCCCCAAACTTAGTGGCATAAAACAAGGATTTTGTGCTGGCCATTCTGTGGTGCGGCCTCTCTGGGCTGGGCACGCAGAGAGCGGCTTTCTTTGCTCCATGCTAGTGGTCGGCAAACTCATTAGTCAGCAGAGCCAGGTATCAACCGGACAATGATTGACATTTCTTTTGAGAGCCAAAAGTTTCATACTTAAACTTCTTCTAACGCCACTTCTTCAAAATAGACTCTCCCAGGCCGTGGTATCTGTGGAAGAGCCACACTCCAGAGGCCAAAGAGCCGCATGTGGCTTGCGAGCTGCAGTTTGCTAACCATTGCTCCATGCTGTCTGAGGCCTCACCTGGCAGCTGTAAAGTCCTGGAAGCCCTTGGGTCTTGCAGACTGAGGGCTGGAGCTGAAGGCTCGGTCAGTCACCTGTCTTACAGTTTTGTTGGCTGTTGGGTGAGACCTTGGCTGAAGCCATTGGCTGCCTCTCCATGTGGCCTGGGTTCCACGGGTGAGCATCCCACGAGCACAAGCGCCAGGAAGCAGTCACATCGCCCTTATGAGCTGCTCAGAGTCACCCAGTGTGTACGGAAGGAGCTCCAACCCCAGGAGCCCCATGCCGGGTTTTGCCGGTCTGAGCGAGGGGGAGACCTGCCATTGTGACTAACCCATGGGAAGACTCGATGGCGGCCAGTTGGAAGAGATCCCCTTGCTAGCGCTGGCGAGGGCTTATCTGGCAGCGGGGAGAGGAAGGGGCCAAGCTGTGTGCAGGCCAAGGACACACAGGGAGGCTGGGAGGCTGGTTAGCCATCAAGGGCGTGGGAAACTCGGGTCTGAGCTGCTCTGCTCCTTGTGGCCACTGGCCAGGCAGACACCATCCCACTGACAGGGAGGGAACTGGGCTATAGCCTCCCCTGGCCCTCACAGTACCGTTTCCACCACATTCTATCGCTCCAGGAATTAACCAATTTCCATCCAGTTCCAAGCAGAGAGAACAAATACATGTGTCTGTCACACTGAAGAATAGCATGTGGCATGTGCATGGCCAGCTTTGGAAATGCAGCCTGCCATAGGGTGCCTTCTGGCCACTGCAATTCACACCCTATCACTTACACAGACACACATTCCTTGCCTGAGGCCCTCCAGTCTCATTACAAAGTCAATGAGCTTGTCCTGGGGATCAGGTTCAGGTGCAGATGAGGTCCTCAGATGCTTTAACATAGTCCTTTGAATCTACTTTATTCCATCCTAAAATCTGCACACCAGACCTCTCCAGCATCCAGTGGTGGGGCGGACATAGGATACATGCTGAGGACGGTCCCATTCCCCAAGGCAGGACAGGGAAATGCACTGTCATCGCCTTCCCATGACAGACTAGGATGCAAACAGGGGCCTGTTCTCAGCCCTCACTGGAGCTTGGACCCAGGAATCCCTCACCACACCCCGTTTCCGCCTGAGCCAGGTTTCTTCTCTCTGCTGAGCTTCCTGTAAGGCTGCCAGCAGAGGACTTTGCGATCCCTGGACACCCTATTGTTGAGTTCAGGCACTCCATTGAACTTGTCTGAGGTTACTGAAGGGCAGGTTAGCAGTCCAGCCCTTGCTTTTATCTTTGTAATATGTTTCCTTGACATACCCTGGGTTTGCTGTCCACCTGGAAAACATTTCCTTATTTGAGAATCTTAGAAAGTCTAGAATGAGAAACAGTTTTACTTTTAAAGTTGGCAAAATCTGGCTCTTCTGTGTCTTCTCTAACTTTCACTTAAAGACTGAGTCCATTCGGTGCATTTCCTACTTCCCACAGGATGACAGGTGTCCATCAGTGCTGGCAGCCCCATCCCCCAGCCTCACGGCCGTTCTTGCTGCTCAGCTTCTAGTGGCATTTTCTCCAGTTTCCTTAGGACCCCCTCTGTGAGGCCAGGAGACTGCTACCCACACACCCTCTCAGGATGCTGCTCCAGACCCTCAGCCTCCACTCAGAGCAGCTTCATGGCCCTACAATCCCACCTATAATACTTATTTGTCCCAAAGCCACTCCCGCACACTTTAGATTGTTACCATTATCTCCTCACTTCAGTACAAAATATTTTCCCGTTTCATGGGTGCATACCAATCACTTCACACTCCCTGGCAAAAACCAATACACTATTTGGCCCGGAATCCGGCAGGGCACAGCAGCAGAGGCAGTCTGCCCGCCCAGGGTTCCGTGGATATTGGGAGGAAGACTCCAGGGCTGGGAGATGGAATCACCAGGAGGCTCCCAGACCTTAACTCTAGGTTAGGAGTTCAGCTTGGGCTGTTCGCTGCACACCAACACGTGACCCTCCCCTGTGTCCTGGCCTTCCTCACAGTGCTTCCTGGGTTCCAAAGCAAGAGTGTTGAGAGAGAACAAGGCCAGGCAGAAGCATGTCTTCCCCTATGAACTAGCTTAGGAATTACCCACTCACTTCTGTTATATTCTACTAGAGGCCTAGTACACGAAATTTGTACACCAGGGGTGTGTGTCCCTTATCCCAGCCTGCACCCTCTCCAATCTGGGACTCCTCAAGAGATGTCCGACATCCCTCTCACAATCCAGGATTGCTGGATCTCAACTGCTCGCCTGCCTGCCTTCCTCATTGCCCCTAACCACTTCTGCCTGCCAGCTTGATCACCCCCTAACCACTCCCCTGCAAACCTGATTGATGTCTAACTGCTCTCCTGCCAGACTGTTTGCCCGTAACTGTCCTTCCATGCAAACCTGGTCACTCCTAACTGCCCTCCTCTGCAGGTCTGGTTCCCCCCAACTGCCCTCCCCTGCAGGCCTGGTCCCTCCCAAACTGCCCTCCCCTGCTGGCCATCTTGTGGTGGATATCTTGTGTCCACATGGGGCAGCCATCTTTGATCACATGGGGACAGCCATCTGTGTGTTGGAGTGCTGGTCAATTTGCATATTCATCTTTTATTAGATAAGACTGGGATGCTTTAAAATTATAAAGTTTAAAGATGAGAGAATGAGGACAAGAGCTGCATCATGTTGTCAAAGAGCACCTGGGATGGAATATTAGATAGGCATGGCCACTGTGGGCAATGCCGGCCCTACAGAGATCCGCTCGATTAGGAGCACAACAGGCTATAACCAGTAAGCTGTCCAAAATCCCCGAGGACAGTGCCCTGGCTGGTTTCACGGTCTGGGTCTGAGCACGGTCTGGGTCTTCCAGAACAACATTATTTTCCTGTGTAAGCCCAGGATTGTTATGTAGCTCTTAAAAGTAGTATCCTATAATATATAACAAAAGCCTAATATGCTAAATGTCTGGCTGTCCTGACATCCATTCAACCAATCAAAGTATAATATGCTAATGATTTGCTAAGGTCGCTCAACTGCTGGCTATGATGTGCACTGACCACCAGGGGGCAGATGCTCCAGCTGGTAGATTAGCTTGCTGATGGGGACTGAGCGGGACATGCCCTGGAGCCCTCCCACTGTCCCTCCCCAGCTGGCCAATCTCCCACATCCCTCCTGAGCCCCAATCATGCACTGGTGGGGTCCCTCCGCCTGGCCTGCTCCCCCTTGAAATCTGGGACCCCTCAGGGAATGTCGGAGAGCTGGTTTCGGCCTAGGGACCCCACTGGTGCAAGAATTCGTACAACAGGCCTCTAGCTATTTATGACAGAGATTTTAATATACCTGATTTCTAAAATATTTTCCATGTGAAATATTACATAACTGACTTATTTTTAAATATACACAAATGTTTTCCACCATTTGCTATCTGTACAATCTTAGTTATACTCATTTCACAATTTAGGAGACTTATATTTAGATGTTTAGGCAAAGTTATGTAACAGTGTTTACTCTTAAGCATCATGGGAATGAAATGATGTATCTTAAAAGCTTAGAGAAAACCTGAAATATTGCAAGTAGTTAACAAATATAGCCCATTTAATAGTGTTCAGTCAGATTTTGACAACCACACTATTTTGGCCACTTGGGAAACATATATGTTACAAAAGAGGCTACTTTTATTAAAATATTAGCCAAGATATGTGTAACTCCAGTATCAAATAAAGGTAAATATGTTTTTTTCTCTTCTGTTATTTTTAATAGAAAATATGTATTGGTACCTGGCCTGGGGTTAAATATTATCATGCATTTGATACTAACATAAACCTTAGAAGTAGTTTTTAGAACTAAACATCATTACCTTTATCTGTCCTGTGGCATCACTTTCTACAGTGCCTTAACTTCCCTACATTTTTAAAGCTTTATACTTTATACACCAGGTATGCCAAACAAAAATATTTAAAAGATACTGAGGGTTATTAAGAGACATAGTTAATAATAAATCACAGTATTAATGTCATGCCCCACATGCCTCTCCTCTGGCTCCTGATCGGAAAGAAGTCCCTGTCTGGCCGCTCAGCTCCTGTCAGCCCCCGCGCACGGCCAGGGCAGGGCGAGTTCAGAGGGATTTTTAAATGGAGAGAAAACTCCTAAAAAAGAGACGGACACAGAAAACTCTCCGAAGCATACGGCATCCTTATTCTACTCTTGTCTTTTGAATTGCTTTTCAAAATGTGAAATGATTTTAAAAATCAAACACTTTTTACTGCCGAAATTCTCACAGCTAACGTTTGAGAATCACCAAGAAGGATTTGTGAAGCGTTTTCATATACATGCAGCCTTGTGATTCATTTTTCTTTTTCTTGCTGTTCTAGTGCTCACTGGCAAAGCGTTCAGGGCCTGTTGGATGGACTTATGGGTGATTCACATCCCGTTGTCTGCCAGCAGCCGGAGGAAGGGCAGTGCTGATCTGGAGAGAGAATAAGGGGATGGAGCTCCGGGAGACTCACACTGGGCACCCAGACGCAGTGCCAGGAGGACAACGACAACGCCTGCCGTGGGGTCGCTGGGGTGGAACGCACGCACCAGGCAAAGGGGTAAAGAAGGAAGAACTCACTAGGTCATCTGCGAACCAGAGGGGCTGAGCCCCAAAAGGCTCTTGCACCCAGGGACGGGGAGTCAGAGATTTTAAAGGTCTCGAGGTGGGCTTTTCCTGGGCGGGTCAAGAGGAAAGATAATGGTCTTAGCGAGTGGATGTGGTCTAAGCCTGTGGATGTGGTCTCAGCCAGTGGATGTGGATGTGGTATTAGCCAGTGGATGGTCTCATCCAGTGGATGTGGTCTAAGCCAGTGGATGTGGTCTTATTGGTGGATGGTCTTAGCAGTGGATGGTCTCAGCCAGTGATGTGGTCTCAGCAAGTGGATGTGGTCTAAGCCTGTGGATGTGGTATTAGCCAGTGGATGGTCTCATTCAGTGGATGTGGTCTAAGCCAGTGGATGTGGTCTTATTGGTGGATGGTCTTAGCAGTGGATGGTCTCAGCCAGTGATGTGGTCTCAGCAAGTGGATGTGGTCTAAGCCTGTGGATGTGGTCTCATCCAGTGGATGTGGTCTTAGCAGTGAATGGTCTTAGCAGTGGATGGTCTCAGCCAGTGATGTGGTCTCAGCCAGTGGATGTGGTCTAAGCCAGTGGAGAGTGGATGGTCTTAGCAGTGGATGGTCTCAGCCAGTGATGTGGACTCAGCCAGTGGATGTGGTCTAAGCCAGTGGAGAGTGGATGGTCTTAGCAGTGGATGGTCTCAGCCAGTGGATGTGGTCTCAGCCAGTGGATGTGGTCTCAGCCAGTGGTCGGCAAGCCCATTAGTCAACAGAGCGGCAAACCGAGGCTCATGAGCCACATGTGGCTCATGAGCCGAGTTTGCCGACCACTTGTCTAAGCGAAAAGGAATGTTGGTTGTGAAGTGGCCTGAAGGTCAGACCTAACACCTGCAACCTGGACACAGAGGAGGGAAGTGCCCCAAACGTTTATCTCACTTGACACCATGTATGTAGTGTGACCACCTCTGCAGGCCCTTCAACTCATTCAACATGTGAACCCCATGACACCTGATCCAGGGACTCCCGCCTGGTGTGAGCCGGTATGTGGGCAGGGACTGATGCTGGGATGGCACAAAGTGTCACCCCAACTTGCCAATGCTGATCAGACATAGTAGCTTTCACCCTTTTTATTTGATTTCAATTATTTTCATGCTTTTTGTTGTTGTTGATTTTAGACAAAGAGAAAGGGAGAAGGAGAAGCAGATAAAGAAAAACAGCAACATTGATGTAAGTGAAACATTGATCGGTTGCCTCCTACATGTGCCCTGACTGGGGATCGAACCCATGACCTTTCCATGTAGGGAACAATTCTCCCACCACCGAGCCAGGTCAGGCTTCACCCTGTTCATTGGTAACAATTCTGTAAACGACCGTGAAGCTTATATTCCACCTGTGGTTTGTCAGGAAGCCACCCAGTCTGACTTCGGTTCAGGTGGACAGAGTGACAGCAGAGGGCCTTCTCTCCCGCCCTCCTGCCCTGGGAGGGGGCGGGGGAGGCCGTCTCCAGGACCTCGCCTCCCCCATCACTAGAAAGCTCAGGAGCAGCGGGGCGTCCAGGCAGGTGTCCTTGGTCAGAAGACCTTAGTGTTTCACCCCCAGGATATTGCGGAGTGTGGGAGCAGAGCCACCACAGTCCCTGTGCCCCATGGCTGTGGGCGGGGGCGCCAGGGGATGGGGGCAGCCCTGCCTCCCCGCATGCCGAGAAGCCAGGCTGCACCTGGCAGGGACTTGGAGGCTCAGGGACCGCCTGACCCGCTCACCTGCAAATGCCACCTACATGCCACCCCTCCCTGCACCCTCTGCCCAGGCCCCTGGCCTGTCTTAGTGACAAGGTGGGGACTAGGGAGGGTTCGCAGTGAACCTCACCTCTGTGAACTGCTTGCTTCACACTGTACTTGGTGTGCCCAGACCCGCTGTCCATGTGGGAACGAGAAAGCTGACCAGGACAGAACAAAGAGCTGGCACCAGCCGGAAGGCACCGCAGGAAGCGCCTTCATCACGCCTGGGCTGCCTGGGATTTATCTGAGACCTCCATCTGATGCAGGAAATTAAAAATAATCATAATAAATCTGCCCACTGGGCATTTATTAAAGGAATCTAAAACTATATTACATTTAAGGTGATTAAAATGGATCTTTTAACAATTCAATAGTTAAATAGGGTTATTTTTATTAGTTAACATATATATTTGTATATCCAAGTACATGCTTCTGTGACCACAAAAACACACATGTATCTAGAGAGAATAAAGTAGACATGTAGGCAACATGTCTACAAGAAGTAAAAGCAGATATATTGTTCTCACTATGACAGAATCTTCTAGATGTTTTTGTAATTAGCTTAAGCAAGGTTCTTCTAGGCAAATGGGTTTCTTCAATTCATGCTGCTCTGTTGACTCAGAGTTGAATGACTATCATTCCCAGCTTTGTGCTGATGTGCATGCTTTTCTTGACTTCACATATCTTTACAGACTGATTATAAACTATGTTCTATGTGCTATTTGCACTCACTCTAACTACTGTATTGCATGAAGTTTAACAACCTCTTTCTGAGCAAATGTCCTATATGAAATGGGTGGGGGGTTTTTGTTTATTTTGTTTTGCAAAATCCAGTAGCATGAACATAAGGAAAGAAGTCTGTTAAAGAATGGACAGGAGAAATGCTAAACTAGGGGAAATGCTCAAATGAATGTATCTCCTTATATTTCCAGGTCACAACCAGCCTTGAAGACAGAGCTTCAAGCTCAGGACTTCCGATCTCAGCTGTGTCGGTGCAGGGTGTGGGGCTTAGGCAGGTTATGTAAGCCCCATGAGCTCCGGTTTCTTCATCTGTAAAACAGGGAGTTGTCTATGTTAAAGGGCTGTTTAGATAAAAAACAAAAAGGGCCCCCCAGGAAAATAGGTCTGAAGAGTGCTGCCCTGAACACCACGTGTCACACCCAGCAAAGCAGAGGGATCGTGACCTTAGCCCCGAGCTCCTCAGAGCCCGGTGTGCGCATGTGTCTTCCTAATTGCAAGTACAATCCGATATTTGGTGCCGCAGAACCACTTTACCTTTGATGGTGAGCAATCCCAGAGGCTAGTATTTCTCAAAACACAGTGGAAGGGGAGGGGGTCAGCAGAGCCCTGTTGGGGTGCATGCGGACTGATGCACGCCAACCTGTGTGCACCAGGCACTCGGCCAGGATTGGGCACTGCCTGTTGACTCAGGCCGCCCTGGCTCAGCTGTGAAGTGGCTCTCATGGCCAGGACTGGCACGTGTTCTTTTACTGTGCCCACTGAGGAGAGACGCTCTGAAAAACAAATTATTAAGCAAATGAATTGAAAAAGTTAATTCTCACCCGACTGTATGTCTTTTATTGATTTTTAGAGATAGAGGAGGGGGGGAGGGAGGAACATAGATGTGAGAGAGAAATGTAGATTGGTTGCCAGAGATCCAACCAAACACCTAGGTATGTGCCCTGACCTGGAATCGAACCCAACCTTTTGAAGTACAGAACGATGCTCCAACCAGCTGAGCCACCTGCAGGGGCTAATCTCTTCCTCTTGAAGATTCTGTCCTCGGAAATGTCCATTATTTTCAAAGGAACTGATAAATAACGCCAAGTTCATTGGCATTTCAAACAGACAATACACTTATCTGTTTTAAACCATTATGAGTTATATTTCCATTCAAACATCAGAAGATCACATTTTCAGCTACCAACTAAGGAGAAATCCTTCAGACAATAATAACCTCTTAATTGAAGATTTCTCTTAGAGTTATTTTTATAGAATAATGTGGGTGCTCTACTCCTGAAAAACAAAATTACTGTTAATGACGCAGTTCAGCACCGGGGCAGGGAGAGAGCACAGAGTTTTCCTGAGGTTCTGGTGACAGTTTACATAAAAAGATGTTTTATTTTCTCTGTGCAGGGTGTACACCATCATCTCATCTTATTATTCCTGACATTCAGTTCATCAAATTAGCATCTTTGTGGGAAACAAAAAAAAAAAGCAATTAAGGGTTTTGCTCTGTATTCTTTGGAAGTCAGAGATTTTGCTTTCCCTCAAGATTCCTAATGATGAGGCAGACCTGGACAAGCACCCAGTGCATGGAATGTAAAATGCACTGAAGACAGAGCTTTAGTAATTTTCAGTTACAGCTGTTCTCCAATAACGTTAGTGAATCTCATCTAAACAGTAACTGAGTCCTGACTAGGGGACTGCGGGCCCCTCCCATTTGAAGTCCCAGTGGTTCTCCTCGGGAAGGTCCTTGTAAAGGTGGCATCGTTATATCTTGTTTCTATGCCTTTTCTTCGTTCATGCTGTTTCTGCTTTTTAATATACTTTTCTAACAAAATACAGCAGTTACAGAGCAGCCATCCAGAGGGATCTATTCAGAGTAAGTATCCACTCACTTGCTGATAATATGATATTTTTTATTTATTGATAGTTCTAAGAATACATTTTTTTCATTTTTAGTAAATGAAACTTACTACCAAACTTTTTAAAACTGTCTCTGGTTTTCACTAGAAAGTTGGTAGGAAAAACTCCTTCATGCTGCCTTTGCATTAGCAAATCTTGTCTTTCATGTTAGTAAATAGATCATTTATGAGAAAGTGCACAGAATATAGAAAAAGTACAGCATCCCAGAAAATACTTTAAATCAAAGTAAAACATGACAAAATGGAAAAGGGGCAACACCAATAATCTTCTTTAGAAAAAAGAAGAAGAAGAAGAAGAAGAAGAAGAAGAAGAAGAAGAAGAAGAAGCAGCATTGCCCTTTCGTAGGACTTGAAAACAAGTCATTAACTTAGTCATTTTCCATGTTCCCTTTGCAAGAATTTCCAATATTGTGTTCAGATAAACGTTAGATTATTTGTAATCTACCTCCTTGTTCTCCTTGCTCTTGCCATGAATTTATTACAGTTGTTCATACTCCTGTCTTAAAATTGAAGAGTATGTCACAAATTTAACTTGCTGATCAGATTTGTGCAAAACTTACAATGAAACTGGTGACTAGAAAGCTTTGCATTTAAGATTCTAAAACGTATTCCAAACACTCATAAGATTTATTGGAAGTGTTGTTGAGTTCAACAACACATAAGTCTGAACTTTTCACCCAATGAATATCACCTATTTATTCCACAAACCCAAACAACATGTTTGACATGGCAATGCTATGGGAAATTTGACAGCTCACAAATTTAGTGGTGTCTGCTCAAGATTAGTTTAAGTTAATGAGTCTTTTGTTTGTTTGTTTTCACATCACTTCAGCGGGAAACTAGATTAGGGCAAGATTAAGTGAATTATTTCCAGTGTCTGTAGATACCGTTTCAGCTGGAACAAAAAATTCCTTATGCTGGCATGTCTCACTGTTGAGCATTGACCTATGAACCAGGAGGTTGCAGTTCCATTCTCAGTCATGGCACATACCTGGGTTGCAGGCTTGATCCCCAGTAAGGTGCATGCCAATCAATGCTTCTCTCTCATCATTGATGTTTCTCTCTCTCTCTCTCCCTTCCTTTGGAAAGCAATAAAAATACCCCAAAAATATTCCTTAACACTGCCTCCATCTACTAATTTCATTTACTCTACTGTATAGAGTGCTTTGGGTTCATTACAATAGCCAATGTTTTAAGGACAAAACAAAAGAAACAGAATCCACATTTCTCCGGGGCTCCAGTGGCGCAATCGGTTAGCGCGCGGTACTTATAAGAATCCACATTTTTCCCTTAATGTGCATATCTCAGCACTACTTCTCCAGATAAGACATGGGAGCTGAATCTCACTAGCTTAATTTAATTTACATAATGCATATTTAGGTAGGAATCAATACATGAATATTGGATAAATTATTTCATGAAATAATTCATACAGAATCTTTGCAATGTTAACTTTATTTTAGAGCCTTATTTGAAAGCTCTTATATGAGGATATTAAGATAGACTAACATAGTGATCACATATATTAAGTCCTAAGGATCTAAGAGAAATGAGTTCAAATTTTGACCCCAACAATTTCCAGGAAGCTTTAACTTAACATCTCTAGACTTCTGTATCTTTCTTATGGAAATGGAGATAATAATAGTAGCTACCTCTTGGATTAATGTGATTACTAAACAAAACAAATACATCTAAAGACCTCAGACCAGTAACTGGCATACTTAATGAATTTGAGCTAATAAATAGTGAATTATTGTAATGAATAATCAGAAGTAATAAGGTATCTTTTTCAATCTTGTCAAAATTTACCTGGGTCAATAGAAATTACAGTCTGATATACAATTTAATCTCCTTCAAATCCAGCATTATACATTTGATTCTACAATTTTCTGTATAATTTGCATGGTCCTGTTTTTATCACTCTCTCTCTCCCTGTCTCTAGGGAGATATTGACACAAATTTCTTTGCTATGACAAGATTATTGTTAGTGACTATAAAAATGCTCAGCAAGAAGCATAAATATAAAGCACTACCTGCCAGTGCTAAAGAAAGAATGTCCTAAAGGAAACTGTATCTTAAACAGAACTTGAATATGTACTTAAACCTCCACTTGAATAATTAACATCTTTGTAAACAGTATTTGAGCCCCATATTATGCTTGAATCACTATGGAATATTTTTTTATCACAGAGACTCGTTGTCTATCATCTGTACTATTGGCCTTTGTTGGAGATCTTTTCTAAAAAATCTTTTGCAATATTTTTATTTCTCAAAATGTCTACTTTTCACTGACTTTGCTTCTTGGTCTGGAGATACGGACTGAACAGAGGCACCGAGGAGCCCTAAAATACAAGCATTATTTGTTAAGTGGCCTCTGCCCACTTCAGCTTAATGAAGCTCTCGGCAAATGAGCGGAAAGCTACTGAACATGTCTTTCATTCATGTGTTTGATCCCATTGCATAAACAACGTATGTGTGATTATTTACTTCCCTTCCAATGTTTATTTTTATTTTGCTCTGTTTACTAAGAAGTTTAGTTACAGGAAGAATATTGTCCAATATTTTCTACCTGAAGCCACAAGAACGTCCCTCTAAGCAGGCTCTGTAGTGGTTGACTCCTTAAGAGAAACTAAGGCAACAAGCACGGGCAGTGCACTCGGAAAGCTCAGCGAGGTGCAAAGCGGCTTCGCTTTTACACATTCTCACGCTGACACACACAGGCAGACCTGCACACACCAGAGGTTCAGGCAGTCGGTCACAGGCCACTCAGGTCTAATGCCCTTCCCACGGGCTCCTCTGGCTCTGGCGGGGAGGAGGAGGGGAGAGGTAGAAAACTGAGCTGAATAAATGGGCACCTTCCATGTCATCATCCCCTTCTCATTGGGAGCCCTGTGTCCTAGTCTGCTTGAGCAGCTGTAACAAAACACCGCTGACCGAGTGGCTTTAAAAACAGGCTGATTCCTCACAAGCTGGCAGATTCCGTTCCTGGTGAGGACCCTCCCCTGGCTTGCAGATGGCCGGCCTCTCACGAGTGCTCAGAAGGCACAGAGAGGAAAGCGATGAAGGACACTAAACCTATCGCGGAGGCCCCAGCCTCACGACCTGATTTAAACATAATTATCTCCCAAAGGCCCCGCCTCCAAATCCCACCACACTCAGTGTTCGGGAGGAGGGGTGGGGTCTAAACACATAAATGGTGGGGGACACAGACATTCGGTCTCACACCTGTTGTGATGCGTCAGTGATCACACTTGACTTCCGGAACTCACAGAGGAGAGAAACTGGCAGATCTGAGGGTGCTGGGGCAATCCCATGGGCAGCTCTCTCTTCATCATTTCATCAGTGGTGGGAAAATACAAATAGTGATTTCTTCAGATAAATGTGAGTGAGATTGGATGTCTACATTTTTCAAAGCCATCTAGATTTGTCTCTGTAAATGTATTGATTTCATATCCTTGTAAATGTGGTTTGTGTGCAGTTACATGAACATAACCTGGGCTATTATTCACTCTGGCTTTTAAGAATTGTGTGCATGATCAAAATATCAACAGCCTAATAACAAGGGAAAATTGATTTAGAAAACACAAGAAAATAAATTTATCTCATACCATTATCAGAGCTAATTAAGGCTCTCATGCCATTTAAATTCCTATTTTATCACTAATTATGGGTGTGGTAAAACCCACAATTAAAATCACTGCACCAGGACCCCTGTCATGTCCATTCTGTCCTTTCACGTGCTTCGTTCTCAGCCATCTGTGAACTCTAATCCTGTGGCAAACACGGATCAGCAATTCCCTTTTCTTTTTCTTTTTTGCTCAATCCCTCTACCCCATGGGTCAGCAAGTCTGGAAGCTGATAGTATAAGCATTAACACATTTGCAACCCTCTATTCAGCCATGTTCAATTGTCACTATTTCTTGTTCAAAGAAGGCACTAAACACTCCTGCATGTGCATGTGGTTTTTCTGTCCTGAGATTTTGTGGTTGTTGTGGATTTTGCTGTTGTTATTGTTAATCCTCACCAGAGGATACATTTCCCTTTGATTTTCTAGAAATGGTAGAAGGGAGGGGAGAGACAGAAAGAAACATTGATATGAGAGGGACATATTGATTGGTTGCCTCCCGCCGGGGTTCAAGCCTACAACCAAGGTTCGTGTCCTTGACCAGAATCAAACCCTCGACCCTTCAATCTGCTGGCCGACACTCTAACCACTGAACCACACAGGCTATGGCCTGAGAAGGCTATGGCCTACTTAATGGCTTCAGTAGGGCTCTGAAGAGATGAAAAAGAAACCAAGTTCACTATATCTGCAGGAGCCTTTCTGTTTAAGGTCTGTCTTTCGAAAGAGTCTATAACTAGAGTGTTTTAACCAATGTAAATACCAGTTGGTTGGCAAATGGAGTCATTTATATTAATGTGGTTGTTAAAATATTTTAATTTCTTTCCACCATATTACTTTGTAGATTAAAAAAAATTAATTCCTTTGCCTTTTCCATGCCCCCCTCCATTAAAACAATTTAAAGACCTAAATTTTTACCTTGCTTTCTGTACAGAGGAGGAGCAATATAGATTCCCCAAGAGCACTTGAACCCTGCTCATCATGCTCCTGCGGTGGACTGTGGCCGCCCTGCTGCTTCTACCGCCCACGGCGCATTAGCCTTTCTCCGTGCCAGCACCCCTTCCTCCCACTCCCAGGTTCCGGCAGCTGGCACCCCTGGCTGCTCCGCCCTCTCCTTCCCGGGCTTCAGTCCTCCTCCCCACCCCCCACCCCGCCCTGAGGCCCATTTTCAGTGAGACTTCAGCAGCCTCCCTAAGGAGCAGGCCCTCCACCCCTCCACCTGCCCCTCGGCTCCCCGGAGAGCGGAGTGGCCGGGCCTGAAGGTCATTTCCTGGGGTCTGGGCAGACACGTGTCCTCTGACGCCTGTTACTGCTCTCAGGGGAATGACTGCTTTGTGCAGGCAATCTGTCCTTCCTCTCAGCTGTTCGTAAGGTTAATCCTTTATCTTTGGTGTGCTACACTTCATTAATGATGTTTTTAGGTGTTGGTTTATTTTAACTGACCTTTCTGAGGATTCTGTGTAACTCTTCAGTCTGAAGATCCATGTCTTTAATTAAATACTTAAAACGATGGGCCAAAGCATAGTTTTCCTCACATTCACTACATTCATTCCTTTAAAAATCTCTAGTGGCTATTTTGAATCTCTCTCATTTTATCTTCCATGATTTTTAATGTCTCTTCTTATTTTTCAATTATTTATCCCTCAGAACAGTTGTATTTCTCTCTCTCTCTCTCTCTCTCTCTCTCTCTCTCTCTCTCTCTCTCTCTCTTTCTCTCTCTCTCTTCCTTCTCGCCCCCCATATATCTGAGCTGCTAGTTAGCTTGCCCATTGAGGTTTAACTTTGTGACCATATTTTTAATTTCTGGAACTCCTGATTTTAAAATCAAAAGTGCCAGCTCTTGCCCTTGTATAGAGCGTCAAGGGTCTGGGGTTCAACTCCAGTCCAGGGCATGAATCTTGGTTGTAGGCTTGATCCCCCAGTCAAGATGCACCTGCAGGAGGCAACCAATTGACAGTCTCTCTCTCTCTCTCTCTCTCTCTCTCTCTCTCTCTCTCTCTCTCTCTCTCTCTCTCTCTCTCTTCCTATCTCTCCCTTCCTTGCACTCTCTAAAAATCAATGGAAAAAATATCCTCAAGGATTAATTAAAATAAAAGGGGGGACCTGTTTTTTTATTCAGACTGTCCACCTTCATTCATGAAGTCTTTAATCACTTTAATCAGACTTAATACCCTTTCATCGCCTCTAGTTCACTTCGGTTTTGACCTCCCTTTGGAGAATCAGCGGATTCTCCCTAGGAGCGGGTCACTCCTTGTGTGAATTGTGGTTTTTACTGTGGGCACGTCTTCAGCTGATTTACTTCCTATGGGGCCTTTGCATTCGCAGTGATGGAGACGACTCCACGGTACGGTTTCCATTCGGTCCGATCGGGGTCCAGGCGGCGTCCTGAGCTCCATGCCAGTGCTCAGAACGCAGCCCTGCCCTTAAGGTGGCACGTGGGTCTGCCGCCTGTCTGTAAGTCCGCAGCGGGGCTAAAGTCTCCGATGCAAAGCGCCGTGGCAGGTAAGCAGGTTCACAGTGTATCTGGGATCCTGAGATTTGGCGGAAGGAGAGCAGGGACACACGCCAAAGGAGAGTGCTCAGGGGTGATGTCCGTTTCTGAAGGTAAGACGCTCCAGCATGGATAGCTACGCTGGCCTGGTCCTGGCCGGGCCCTGCAGCCATCACACTGCGCTGTACACTCAGCTTTAACTCACAGGTTCCTTCCCTCGCGTTCTCCCCTGCAGCCCCTGCAGGTGCCACCGGGCCTGGCAGCACCCCCTGCCTGGGCACGGAGGGAAGAGCTAGGAGCTGTGTGAGGTTCCTTATGTCTGTGTACACCGTTTGCTTTTTCACATGAGAACGTGGCCCATCCCAGCCAATGCCGACCAACACTGAATGTAAAGAACAGGAAAACACACTGAAGGCTAAGACGGCACCTGTGACTGATTTTTGACTTGAGTTACTGTATAAATTAGATGTAAGAATAAATTTATAATTGATTCTAAAATATGTACTAGAATCACCCAAGGACATTTTTTTCCATTGGTTTTTTAGAGAGTGGGGAGAGAGAGAAAGAGAGAGAGAGATGGATGTGAGAGACACAGAGATCGGCTGCCTCCCAAACACAGCCCTGCTAGGGCTGGGCCTCGAACCTGCAACCCAGGTGTGTGCCTTCGGCTGGGAATGAAACCTGTGACTCTGGTGCACAGCCCAATGCTCTAACAAGTGAGCAATACCGGCCAGAGCTGATCCCAATGCATTTTAAAGGCTTTAAATGAGAGTGTAGAGCAAACTATGATTGAATGAAACTGGTGATCCAGGAAGATGAGCCAGATTCATTTTCCTCATCTCACCTAGCGCACTTCAGTGCAGGAGGTGTGGACCAGACGCTTTCCGGTAAATCCTCCCGCCCTGGGCCACCTCCTCATCCTCACTGCGATGTCTGAGCAGAGGCCTCTCAGAGAGCAGCACCGGGGGCCTCCTTGGCCTGCCCCCCATCCTGTCAGTTCCAGGACAAATCCATCTTCTTTTGTCTCTTTTATGGGCTAGCAAAAGAAATTTGAGAAGAATTAAAATGTTAATTTACCCACAGAAATGATTCGGATGAAAAAGACAAAAGGAATTCTGAAAGCAGAGCTGCTGCCCCACCGAGGAGACTGAAGCCAGCATCTGCCCGGGCCTGGAAGTCACCGGTGGCAATCCCAGTTCCTTCCCAAGGTCATTGTCAACCATAGACAGCCCTCATGCCCGCCAAACTGAAATGATTCCCGGTTTATGATGCACAATCTGCTTTTTCTATCACATATTTCCCCACCCCTTCTCTCCCTTTAATAGGCACTTGTACTAGGAGAGCCCTGGGTGCCTAACAACGGGCAAACTGCAAGCGCTCGCACGACCATTGCACAACCACTCCCTGAAGCATTAACACCTGAAGGTGACACCCAGGCCTTGGCTGGGCCTCAGCTCCAGGCCCAGAGAAGCAGCACAGCCAGACAGCAAGGCCGCGGCTGCCGCAGGACCATCTGCAGTGACTAAAGACCCTGCCCTGGAGCGGACCCCTCAGAGGAGACCGCCCCCCAGAGGAGACGCGCCTGGAAAGACGTGGTTCTACGAGATCCTCCCAGAGGCTCCGGTAAGGCCCAGATGGAGCGCTCTGCTCAGCTCTCCAGGACACTCACCTTTCCCGCCTCTTCCGCCGGTGCGTTTTCCTGGCCTCTCTCTCCCCTCAGCTCCAAGGGCCCTTCCTTTGCCTCTGTAACTTGTTTCCTACGCCCATTTCTATGGCTCACTTCTACCTCTATGACTTTCTAATTAAACTTTCTCTTACAGTTTGAGTCTTGGCTCTGAATGCTTTCTTAGCTGAAACTCAGGTGCCAAGGTTGCTAACCCCAGGGGATCAGGTCTGAGCCCACCTGCCTAACCAGTGCCACATCACACCAGCACTCACCTCAGCCCACAGCCCACAGCCCACCCCCCACCCCACAGCCCACAGCCCACAGCCCACCCCACAGCCAACAGCTCACCCCACAGCCCACCCCACAGCCCACAGCCCACCCCACAGCCCACACCCCACAGCCCACACCCCACAGCCCACACCCACAGCCCACCCCACAGCCCACCCCACACCACACACCCTACAGCCCACACCCCACACCCTACAGCCCACCCCACACCCCACAGCCCACAACCCACAGCCCACACTCTACAGCCCACAACCCACAGCCCACACTCTACAGCCCACACCCCACACCACAGCCCACCCCACACCCCACAGCCCACACCCTACAGCCCATACTCCACAGCCCACCCCACAGCCCACACCCTACAGCCCATACTCCACAGCCCACCCCACAGCCCACCCCACACCACACACCCTACAGCCCACCCCACACCCCACACTCTACAGCCCACAGCCCACACCCCACAGCCCACAGCCCACACCACAGCCCACCCTACAGCCCACACCCCACACCCCACAGCCCACACCCACAGCCCACACCCCACAGCCCACTCCACAGCCCACGTCCCACAGCCCACACCCACAGCCCACACCCCACAGCCCACACCCCACAGCCCACCCCACAGCCCATACCCACAGCCCACACCCACAGCCCACACCCCACAGCCCACTCCACACCCCACAGCCCACAGCCCACACCCACAGCCTTACTGCAACATCCCTGATACCAACAGCTCAAGGCCTGGCACAGCTGCTACCCTCTCCCTGAAGGCATTAGCAGATGAGCTATCTTTCTCTTTCTTTTGAATCCAGTTAACATTTAACTTGGGCCTTTTTTATACCATTTTAAATAGCCTTGATGTTACGCTGGTTTTCATATGTATATGCTGTGTCTCACCCGCCCACAAGGATTTTAAGCTCTTGGTGGCAGAAATGTGTTTTGTTCACCCTCACACTCGCACCAGCCCTCCAGGAGATGCGCTCACACCGTGGGCGGCTGCACTGGCAGGAGCTGCCGTCCTCAGCACAGCTCTGAGCTGCGGATGTCACTCAGGTTGGAAGTGATATTTGCAATTCAATGTGAGCTCTTCTAAAATAGCTCTTATTAGCCAAGGATTTTTGTGAGTCATTAACATGTACTAGGAATTAATTTTAATAATATGTCTGTTATAAAATCCAAAGACTAGCTCAACCAAAACATGTATATCCCAGGCAAGGCACCCTTTGATGACCACAATGGCCACAGCTGAACTTGAAAACTTCTCAGTACTGTGATGACTTCAAAGCCTGCAGGGCTCACCGGAGCGCCTTGGAAATGCAGGCCTGGGAGTGGCCTCGGACCTGGGAATCAGATCCGCGTTGTAACAAACACACAGACAGAAGTGGAAAGGCCCTGGCTTACATGTTTGAATGGACATTTACTAAAATTTTAATATCCACTGATTTCCATTTATTTGGACACACAGGCATATCATAAACACTTATTCAGATTGTTTAGTAGAATGTAAAGTCGGGAAGTTAATTGCATATTATATAAACACAAAACAAAAAGAAATTAAATTACCACATCGGAGCACTGGCTCTTACATTTTGCCTGCAGACTTCCAGAGCAGCGGCACGGGAAAGTTGCTGAGACGTAGGGAGCACCAATGGGTGGGCGTGTCTCTTCCTGGGAAAGCAGCGAACGCGCTAAACATCCGCGTGACCCGCGGAGGTTGGCAGGCGGCTCCCAGGTGGGGCTCCTGAAACCCAAAGTGTTCCCTTCCGGTCTTCCAGACCCAGGAGACCCGGGGAGAGTAAAACACGGGCTCCTGCCACGCTGACACCCTTAATTACGGCTTTTGAGCTCTTGCTGTTCTGACACATAAAGAGCTAGAATTTCTTTTTCACTTTGTGCACTTGCAAGTTGAAGATGTCATCAGGTTCCATCAAGATGGAAATGGGGTTCAATTTGCTAAAAACGCCTCATGTGTGAGGAGGCTGGTGCTCCCCACCCGGAGGCGGCTGCACAGCGCGCTCTGCACCTCTCACCCCTGTGGGGGGACAGGGGCACACCCTCCGCCGGGGAGGCAGCACCTGCAGGCTCTGCCCCTGGGGAGCACCGGCCACAGCCGCGGGGAGGCGCTCGCACTGGCTGGAGGGCTGGCCCTGCTCACCCTCCTGAGCACAGGGCCTCCCTCCCCGAGCTCTCCCCAACAGGCAGGCGGCTGATGGCAAAACCAGTTGCCCTTTATGTCCCTTTTGCTTTTAAGGAAGAATAACATTAACAGCTTTTCTGTTTGACAATGGAAAAAAGTGAACTAGCCAAGGGAATGACTACGCTCTTATAATTCCGCCTTGTCTTTTTCATTCCCCCGGCTACATGTCCCTTGGTTTTGCCAAAATCTCTCCCTGAAGAAGATGCCATACCCAGGGGACGCTCTGAAAAGGACCGCCTTGCTCTCCTGGTAGGCATGCTGTGATTTCCTTCTCCAGAGCGGATCCTTTCTCCTGCTGCTCTTCCCCAGAATCTACACAAAAATACTATTTTAAAAAATATTTTCATTGACTTTTAGAGAAAGAGAGAGGACAGGAGAGGGAGAGAGAAACATCAATGTGAGAGCTTAGCATCGATCAGCTGCCCCCTATTGGGAGCCCTCAACCTGGGCATGTGCCCTGAGCTGCACCGGAGGTGCCCAACGGACTGAGCCACACTGGCCGGCAGCAAGGAAAACACTATTCAAACACTCAGTGTGAGGAGAAGGCGCCCAGGACCCGGCACTGGGAGGAGCCTCTGCGCCCAGCGGTCCAGCCGAAGGAGCAGGGGTTAGGTCATTGCCACCAGGAGCCCGGAAGCCGGACCTCAGGCTTACAACCCGCTCCACAGAGGCTGCGCGGCCTGGGCACAGCTCCTCGCACACCCCAAAGCCAACCTTTGTGAAATCTCCTGTGTCCAAAATCTCTTAACAATTTTGCATTTTAAAATAGCTGTTTACTTGAAAGATGTTTGAGCTCTTTGTCACCCAGTATAACTGGCAGCCTTTGAAGGCTGCCATGCTTCAGGTACAGCTCGGCCCAGCCTTCCCCCCTGGGTGCACCCACCCTCCTCTCCACACGAACACCCCTGGAGGCTGCACATGGCACCCAGTGCTGTTACTCCCACCGGCGTCACCAAAATATCCACACCAGCTCTCCCTGGATATCCACTGTGTGCCCGGTGCACAGGACCTCATTGATAATTAAAACAGCCCTGAGAGCAGGACTCGTTAGTCTCAGTGTACAGATGTGGAACTGAGGCTTAGGAAGTGAAATGATGAGTGCTTCCTGTTACCACACACACACACAGGTTTTTGCTGGTGACTATGCTAGACTACCTACTTACATTTTTTTTTCAGTTACAGTACTTTCAATGTCATTTTGCATTAGTGTCAGGTGTGCAGCATGGTGGATAGACAGCCCTGTACTTACACAGTGTCCCCAATATTCCCAGTCCCCGCCTGGCACACACACAGTGATGACAGTATCACTGACTGCTTCCCTGCACTGCACCTCACATCCCAGGACTGTTTTGTAACCAGCAGGTTGCCTATCTCAACCCCTAACCCTTTGTCATCCAGCTGCCCACCCTCCTTTCTGGCAACCATCAGTCTAATATCCACATCTGCCCATTCATCTTATTTTGTTTGTTCATCTGTTTTGCTCTTTACATATAAGTAAAATAATGTGGCATTTGTCTTGCTTTGTCTGACTTACTCTACCTAGCATAATACCATGAAGGCCCACCCATGCTGCCACAAATGGAACAAGTTCATAATTTTATAGCCAAATAACATTCCATTGTCTATACATACCACAGTTTTTATCCACTCATGTCCTGGTGGGCACTTGGGCTGCTTCCAAATCTTGGCTATTGTAAATAATACTGCAATGAACACGGGGGTGCATACATGCTTTTGAATTAGGGTTTTGGGGGTTTCTTTAGATATGTTCCCATTAATGGAATTGCTGGTTACATTTTTAATTTTTTAATACCCTCCAAGCTGTTTTCTATAGTGGCTGCCTCGATCTGTATTCCCACTGTCACCATGTTTTTCATACAACCCGTAAGGACTTTATCAGACTCTCACATTCCAAAGAGGAAACGGAGACTCCCAGCTTACCATCACGAGGTTGATAAATAGCGGAATACTCAGTTAAAGGTCTTCTAACTGAGGACATTGGGTTACCTGTTCTACCATAAATGCTTATATCATTTCCAGTAATTTCTAGGAATCAATGATATTAAAAGAAGTCTAAATCAACCAATAGAAAATGAAGAAACTTGGAGTCTTTATTGTCACGCAAATAGTCTCAGAATGAAGGTCAAGACATAAAAATCCAGTGACCTGCATTGTAAAAAATTAGAAATTCCATTAGTAACTATCACAATTTAATGATGTTCATTTTTTCTGGAAGAATGAGTGGTAGTTACAGGTAATTATAGCAACTTCTTAAATTCTAATACTATTTTTTCAAGTGCATTTTCCTAAAGATGAAGTGCCTTTTTCAGCTACAGTAACAGAGGTGGAGTGAGATTTCGCCATGAAGAAGGGTCCTGTCTTCAGAGCTAACCAGTACAAGAGTGAGCTAACTTTTCGGTAGTCAGTTCTCTGTCCCTAAGGAAATCCAAGTAGAAACTGGATGACAACTTGTCAAAGATATAACTAAAAAGATTTAAAGTATTTTAGGGTGATAGACTTTTTGAGAATATCATAAAAGCCATGGACATTTTATCTATCAAAACATATAAATGTGCGAAATTTTGCAAATGCTGGGGTAAGAAGCTTTGCTCTGCCGTGTCTACGGCAGGAACTCTCATGGCTTGGGATGAACTCCTACATTGAGGTGTAGACAACATGTAAGCTGGAAAGCTTTGTTCATCTCCCTCCTCAAACTGGTTTCCAAATTCACATGGAAAAAGTGGCTGCAACCTGTCATATTTTGTTTGGCCTACAATTAGCTTTCTTTTAGTAAAAAAAAAAAAAAAAGTGTTAAATCAGGAGTTCTCACATAAAAATATTTAGATTTCTAGCTTCTCATGGAAAAAGTCAGAGGCCCAGGTAACCATAGTCCTACATCCCGGTGGGACAGCAATTTGCTGAAGTTGCGTGGAGGCCACAGACACGCCTGTAGAGGGCAGTGCCAGTTTGCCGTGCCCACACTGCTCACTAGCACCACACTCAGCCTGTGCCACTCACTCACGTTTCCTATTTCACTACACATCTGAGTTTGCAATCCCTGAAACAGAAGAATGGGTTCTAGTAAAAAATAAATAAATAAATCCATATTAGCCAACAGAGGGGCTGACGCTGAGTGTCCCTCTCAACAAGACACACAGCGTGTAAGGAGGGAAAAGGTGGGCTGGGGGCCAATGCTAATATAAGAGCAGGGAAACCCATGCCATTTGCAGTCAGAGCCAAGTGCACCCACTGATTTTCACTCTGTGTGCTCATGTGCTCCTGGCTGCTACAGAGGCGGGGGCGGGGAGGAAGGGGGCACGCATTTAGAGACCAGAGAGAAGACGTGGCCCTGGAGCCAGGAGCTCACTCTCCATGTCCTTCAGTTGTGAGTTTGAACTTGGAACTGTTTGCACAGAAAGAGCGAAGGATCCTCCCTCCTTTGCCCTGTTCTCCTTTAGACCAGAACCTTCAGCTCATTGGTCCAGGAGGGAAGAAGCTTCTGGAAAGAGGAAGGGGCCTGAAATGCAGATGCTCCTCTACTGCCTGTCATTCGATTACAAACAGGGATTCCCAGGAAAATCCCAGGCGCGAGCAGAGAAGTGAGGACAGGCGGTCCTCAGTGTCACAGAAGCACACGTCAGCACGTCACACAGGCACAGCTGTGACATCCCATTTGGATGCCAGATCCAGGTGTCTTCGCACCAACAGATGGCCAGACATTTCCAGCAGCTTCCTCATGGCGTCGTCACATTCCACCTGACTGGCTGCAGACAGCCTATGATTGGGAAGTTGTCTTGGTTCCTACCTTATTATACTAAGAACAGAGATGAATAGAAAAAGGGGATATGTTATTTCTAGTAATAAAATTTGTAGATCATAAAGTTAATGCATATAAGATAAAGATGAGATCACTAAACATCCTGAAAAGAGCAGTCATTTCACCTCAATTGGATGCTCACTGGACTTAAACTTATGTTTAAAATGAAGGGAAAGACCCAATCACAAAATATATAGGAAATACTGAAAATATATCAAAGAGAGAAAACAGTAGATGGAAATTTATTTCTAAAAGTCTGGTATTGGAATCCTGCCAAATCTTCCTACTTGTGTTATAAACTCTCATAGCTTACAAGCAGTATTCAACTTTCCCACCTTCTACATTTTGTTTATGTTTGCAGGAGGCAATGTATGTGAAGTCAGGGAATTATAATTTTACTTTTATTGGTAATTGATTCTTCAGCTTTATTCAAGTCACATAACCTTTCTAGTCTGTTTTCTCAACTGTCAAATAAAGAATTCTATTATCCCAGAAATACCTGATGGACAAAATGTAATAGTAGATATCAAGGTACTCGGAGAAGGCAAAATGCTCCTTTAGATATAAGATATTATTTCAATACTAGAGGCCCAGTGCAGGGATTGGTGCATGGGTGGGTTTCCTCAGCCTGGCCTGCACCTTCTCTCAATCCGGACGGGGTAGTCCACCATCTGCCGGAGCGATGTAGCAGAGCTGATGTAGCAGGCGGCTGGGGAGGAGCCCCAGCTGGGGCCTGGCGCAGCTCTGCTGCCGCTCACCGGGCCCACTGTGGGAGGCACTGACCACCAGGGGGCAGCTCCTGCACTGAGTGTGCATCATAGTGACCCATTGACTGATTGCTCCACTGGTTCGGTAACAGTTGCTTAAGCTTGTATATTTATAGATGAGTGTGGTTGTAGCCCTGGCCAGCCTCAGGTGTTTGGAGTATTGTCCAGTACACCAAAAGGTGATGGGTTCAATTCCTGGTCAGGGCATAGGTTTAGGTCAGGTTTGATCCCCACTCAAGGCACATATGGGTCAATCGATGATTCTCCCTCTCTTCCTCTCAAAATAAAAAATAAGATATGAATGTGGTTGTATAGATAGATAATGTTTATCATCCTGTATAATAAAAGCCTAATATGCAAATTGTTCCACTGGGAGTTTGACCTCTCGCTATGAATGCACTGATCACCAGGGCGTGGCTCGGAACGTGGCGGGTGTCGGTGACACGGCACCTGCAGCAGACAGCAGTGCAGGTGCTGCTGGCCCCGATGGGCCCCAACAAGAGCTGGGCCACTGCCCAGCTCCCAGGTGCTAAGGGAGCCAGGCGGGGGCCCAACCCAAACCGATCGCCCCAGAGGCGGGATGGTGGAGCAGGTGAGTGGGTGGCACCAGGCTACACTGGGGTGCCTGGCGGGGCTGCGGGGCTGTGAGGCTGGGGGCATGAGCTAGGACTGTGGGTCTGGGGGTGCGAAGTGGGGCCCAATTTTCTCAGGCCATCCCGGGGGACCCTACCTGTGCACAAAGTCATGCACTGGGCCTCTACTGTCATATAAAAACAACTCATAAACAAGGAAGTTACATCTTTTCTCAAAGACATTTAAAGAATCAAATTATGGGCTTATTTTTCACTTTACTCTATAATATTTTTTAAAGATTATTTTAATTTTTTTTTCATTAAAGAATGCTCCTAATATTTCTCCAGGTAAAACAATCAACATGCAATTTAGAAGATTATAAATTTTTAAATACCATACTGGATTACTTTTTCCATCCCGTCATTTGTTATTATAACATTTATAGCTTTAAATATCAGTCCCATTTTATTTATAACAACATTGGGTAACACTACTCTTTCATCTATTTAAGAATGGCAATTTGGAGGAGGGTAGCTACGGAGTGGCAATTTGTCATGCATAGCAGTTCTAGTTAAATAGCCTCAGCTCCGTTTTACCACACCATCTTGTGTATTCTCCCTGCCTAAGACTAAATGTCTCTTAAACCATCATAATCCACCAGATCGAAAATTCAGCTGCTTACGCAAGTGAGAAAATAGTGATTTACATGTTACACTTTAAAAGCTTCATCAAAGCTGTAATAATTTTGTTGGATAAACAATGTGATTCTTGAGATTAATAAGAATTTCTAAATATGAACAATATGTACCCTGAGGAGAATATTATCTAACAAGGAACTGATAAATTATGTTGGGCAAATAACCTGCATACTAAACTGTGTGTAGTGCAGACAGGAAATTAAATATTGAAATGTGTAAAGAGTACACAGTTTGGTGAGTTGGCTTTCCCCCTTTGTCGGGTCAAATCGCAGCTTCAAAACAATGGCTGTCCGAGGCCTGTCCTGGCCTCTCACTGAGGAGGGACCAGAGCGGCTGACAGGGTCTCAGGCAGCACTCCCAGGGGCAGGAGGGATGTCAGCTGGTGAGTGTTTTTGGAAAAGAATGGAAGGAAATAGCCCTGAGATTTTTTTCTCTCTAGACTTCCAAAAACTGCATTTGGGGCTTTTTTATTTCAAGTGGATAACCGCCCTTGAAGATTGGAATAAAATGCTGCTGGCCCCAAAGACTATGGTGATGTGGAACTCAGTAGAACTGCTGCCAAGAAAATGCTAATCAGAATGTTTGCATAGGACCTGGATTCTGTGCTCCAGCCTTGGCTGAGAATTTCTTCAGAAGGTCGTCTCACCACCCATTTCTGGGCGGCCACTCAAGACAACTGCATCAGAGCCAAATGTGTGGGTGGCCACACCCACTGGACACTATTTCTTCCTCCGGACAGTTACTGTAGGAAGAGAGACACTGGCGAGTCTTCCCAAGGCTGCACAGGGTGGTATGCAAGCGCAGAGAAGAGACAAAAGGACTGGACGGGGCAGCAAAAACCTCCCAAAAGATTGGGCTGTGAAAGAGTGAGAGATATTAGAGCACAGACAGCAGGTACGTACAGGCCAAGCAGAGAGAAACCAGAGGCAAGAACTTGGAGGGATGAGGCATATGTGCCCAAACTAAACAGAAGGCACAAAACATTCAGAAACAAGACTACAAGGGGAACTGAGGCCCATTACCCCACGCCTGCATTTGCCATGCTGGGAATTTTAGATTCCAACCTGAAGGCAATAAAGAACAAGCTTTATTCTGCGATTGGTGGGGGGCCCGGCCATCACACCTTGAAGAAAATATGAGTAATATTAGTAAAACAATAATTAGCAAGTGATTGGTATCCTGAATATATAAAGAACCCTACAAATCAATAAAAAGATGATCCAGCTGAAAAATGGACGAGAATTATGGGCAGGCAATTCCCCAAAGATGAAGCCTAAAAGACCACAAGAACATATTCAAATATATTAGGTTTGGGTAGTAATCAGGAAAATGGTGTTAAAACATAAGGTGCCATTTCAGGCCCATTAGGTATCAATCTGACAATGCCATCTGTGATGGAAATGTGGAGCAGCCAGAACTCGCACACACGGTGGAAGATAGTGAATGCGATCGCTCCAAGAAAAATGCGGCAATAATAAATACATGTAAGATGCCAATCCCCTTTGATTCGACAATTCTGCTCCTTATAATATACCTTAGAAAGAAGGTTAATTTGTATACATAAATATATGTGTGTAAGAATCTTTATAGTAGTAGTATTATATTTGAAAATATATAAATGAATTACCATCAACAGAAAATGCCCCCAAAATATTGGCGTATTCATAGAGTGAAGCATTAAATTGCATTGAAAATGAACTAGAGCCACACGGGTCAAGGGTGCATCTCCTAAATATGATACTGAGCAAAGCAAAGAAAAAGCAAGTTCCTCAAGATGTCAACTTTATCATGCCAGTCATATAAAGCTTTAAAACTTTCAGCAGAGTAGTCGGTGTTGGAGATACAGAGTGAAATGAGAAGAGACCTGCACACGATCACCACACACTGAGGAAAAGTGCTGGGCCAGGCAGGCAGTGGCCAGCGCTTTCTGCTCAGACCGGCAATATTTCCCTGCTAACGCATATAAGAGCTCATTGTCAATTTCTTTGTATATTTTTATGTCAAAAACACTTAAAAATAAAATTTTAAAATTAAAAAGTGAACTTGGATTGCAGTAAGGACATGGAGCTGGGGGAGAGAGAGGGGGGAGAGGCAGGAGATGGTGAAATCAATTTTAATTTGTAGCAATTGCTGCCATCAAAGAAACGACCTGTGCCCTGGCCGGGAGCTCAGTTGGTTGGAGCATTGTCCTGTTACGCCAAGGTTGCGGGTTCGTTTCCCAGTCAGAACATAAACAAGAATCAACCAGTGAATGCACAAATAAGTGGAACAACCACAACTTGAAGTTTCTCTTTCTCTCTCTCAAAGCGATCCTAATATATATATAAAAAGCTAGGTGCCATCACGACTGAAGCAACAAGATGGATGACTGAACACAGGCTGCATGGGGTGACCAGGCCAGCAGGGGGGTTAGTGAGGGACGACCAAACGACTGAACAGCAGGCTGCATAGGGCAACCAGGCTGGCAGGGGGGGGGCAGTTGGGAGTGACCAGGCAGGCAGGCAAGTGAGCAGTTAGGAGCCAGCAGTCCCGAATTGTGAGAGGGTGAGGTTGGGCCTAAACCAGCAGTCAGATATCCCCTGAGGGGTCCTGGATTGGAAGAGGGTGCAGGCTGCGCTGAGGGGACCCCCCCCCCCCCCACGCACCAATTTCATGCACTGGGCCTCTAGTCTATAATAATAAGAGCGTAATATGCAAATTGACCAAATGGCTGAACAGTGGAACAACCATCCGGACGACCATGCTATGGCACCCACTGGCACCAGGCCAGCCAAGGTGGGTGCAATGCGATTGGTGGGGGGCCCGGCCATCACACCATGATCGCCCCACAAAGGGCAGCCCAGGCCACTGGCCGGGGGCACTGCAGTGGTGGGCAGTCGGGGCCTCCCTCTGCAGGATGATTGATCTTGGATCTCCAGGACTGTGAGAGGGTGCAGGCCGGGCTGAGGGGAAACCCCCCACCCCCCATTGCACATTTGCCATGCACCAGGCCTCTAGTCAATCAATAAAAAGAAATGGCACACAACCCCTGCATTTTCCAAGAAATATTGGACAAGAGGGTGAATTTACCTAGACTTTAATCTCAAAATTGGCTCCACAAGAATTCTATTTTCAAAAAAAATCCACAAATGGATAATTTGGGCAAAAGGGACACAAACTTAAAGCTGGAGAACACAGACAACTCCATCCAAAAGTAATAGCTCCCTGCAGGGAGAGAAAAGCTAATGTAACCTTTCCACCCCGACTCCATATTTATTCCGTGGGGATAAGAAGACAGAGGCTGTGTGCGGATTAATACGTTCATTTCTCAAGCTTTGTAGATAAAAATGTGCTCTGTGAGGACTGTATTTTAGGAGCTGTGAAGTGGTTTGTTTATGTCAGTGTCCATTCACTCTTTAAACCTTCTCTCCCAATGCTGGGTTTTGAGATGAATGTGGGGTCTTTAAAACGATTGCTAGGAACCTTTGAGAATTATGCATTTTAAGCCCTGGCTCACAATGAGTATGCGAGCAGATATATGTCATCTAGGAGAAAGTCAAAAACATAATCCCTAAGATGTTAATGACACAAATTGTATTTGGAGATTCGGTTTGCTGCAGTAATTCCAAACACTTCAGAGTAAGTGACTTTGGCTTAGCACTCAGGTCTGGCAATGCGAGGACATCCTGATTTGGGGTCTATTAGGAATAAGCCAGGGCTTAGGCGGGAGGCAGCAAATAAAGTCGTAAAATTAAATGGAAACACAGACATTATGCTCTTTATCAAGGTGAGTCAGGAAGCTTCTTTGACCACCTCCCCTAGGAGAAGGTAATGGTCTGATCCAATCCACCTGCACGCCCCCAGCTCCCGCTCCGGAGGGGCACGCAGCTGGGTAAGGCCACGGCGCTGGAGCGAAGCAGGACTCGGCCTGGAAGCAACGCCCCGCGTGTCCTGGGTGCCACGCTCACGTCGCTCCTGACCTCACTCTTTCCCTCCCTGCTTCACCAACAGTGCCGGCCGTGTGGTGGCCACTTCACATCCATCCTCAGCCCGCAGCCAGCAGCAGAGGCCTTCTCGCACCTTGTTTTAACAGCTGCATTATAGCCAGTGGTTAGGGTAGCAACTGACTAGCCTAAGATTTAGTATATATGTTCTCATTTAATCCTCACAACTCGGACTATTACTGCCCATGTCTTAGAGGTGTGGAAACTGGGGTGCAGGAAGCTGAGTGGCCGCCAGCACCCCAGGCCCAGTGCCCAGCAAGCCTGGTGTGGAACCCACTCTTCAGCCAGGGTGCTGCAATCAAACCAGGGCCCACAACGGGCTCCCTGTGGTGGGAGAAAGGGTGTGTGAACCTCAGAGGCTCTATAGTCAGGGTTCCACCCAGCCAGGGTGGAAGAGACACGTGGACTGAAGCTGGAAAGATGAGTATGAGTTTGTTAGAGACGGGCATTGTAGGGGCAAGGATAGCGAATGCCAAGGCCCGGTGGCAGGAAGGAAGGACTTGCGGCAGGTGGATGAATCAAGCCCATCAGGAGCAGAGCTGGGACTGGGAGAGAGCAGAGACAGGCTCCGTCTTCCTCTAAGAACAGTGGGTGGAAGTGTTAACGGGACGAGAGGGGCAGGAGCTCACAGGAGCATATTTGCATTTTGAGGCTATCACTCCAGAGCATAACAGATTGGAAGGAGTCAAGAACAGATGCCTGAGGCTATTAGATTAGTTCAGGCGAGAGATGATGCCGGGGCCCTGGCAGGGGGCCGTGCTGTGGGGCTGAGAGGCGGGCACGTCCAGAGGAAGTGATTGGACTGTGAGAGTGGGCACGCAGGCCTACACGGATCCTGTGTAATAGAGATGTACACCTGAAACCTGTATGATCCTATTAGTCAATGTCACCCCAACACATCTAATTAGAAAAAGGAATGTTGGGAGATGGGAATCAACAGAGATGAAATAAGGGGAAGAGAGGAAGAGATGAGCATGCATAGTTTGAGTTTACATAGCAGGCACCAACCTAGCGTGCAGGCTGATGGTCACAGGATTTCCGGGAGCCAGGATTGTGGTTTCCCGGTATATCACAACATGGAGTGTAGACACTTACTACAGGAGGGCAGGGGTGGCCAAACATCCCCCAAAGGTACCTAAGGGCTTTGGTTGAGGAAGTCAATCATTCATTTATTTAATTAATTAATTTATTTATTTAAATATGTTTTCATTGATTTGAGAGAGAGGAAATGAGAGGGAGAGAGAGAAACATCAATGTGAGAGGCACACATCAATCTATCTGCTACCTCCCCACATGCGTGAGGACGGAGCCCAAAACCTGGGCATGTGCCCTGACTAGGAATCAAACTGCTGACCTTTGGTGCATGGGATAACGCCCATCCAACTGAGCCACACTGGCCAGGGCTCATTGAAAAATCTAGAGCTTTGGTTTCAGAAAACATAGTTGTTAAGGGAGTGGGTTAACGTGGCTTTGCTCCAGGCGCCATTTCAAGCACTCTCTGCCGAGTATTTCTGAGTCTTAGTGTGCGTCTCTAAACTGAGGAACCAGGAAGAGCCGCTCACTCCACCCACCACGTGGCTGCATGGAATTTCACCAACCCCACTCCACCCTCCCACTGCCGCCCTGGTCTCCTCCATGCTCCACAGCCAACCCCCCCCACCACCAACCCCCCATCAACACCCCCCCACACACCACCACCACCCCCCACCACCATCCAGATGGCAGGTCCTCAGAGAGGCGCCGGAGCACCCCCTATAAATAAAAAGTGAACTTAGATGTGGTTTCTTTTGTTCAGAAGATGGTTATAGCACAGGATTAACACAGAGCAGGTTATCTTGTCTCCAAACAACCAACCCAAACCACGTGCCATCTTAGGTAGCACAGACCTCTGGGCTTACCGACAGCCCAGAGCATGTCCCCAGCTCCCACTTCATTCTTGTTTGCCTCAATTTGCTCACCTTCACAATGGGCGTAACCGTAGTAACCCATGAAGCTGGCACAGTGTGATTTTTACAAATGACTCTCCCATGACACTGGGACGGGCAGGGAAGAGAGGAAGGCTTCGTGAGGATGACCCTAAAGAAGCCCTGACAGGCCCGGCCAATCACTGCCCTGGCCCCTCCCCACTGGCTGCTGCTCCAGCCCGGAGACCCTCCACAGATCTGCAGAAGAGAAAAAACATGAGACAACACATCTAAATGTATAAAACAAATCACTAAACTTGTCTGTCTCCGGCCCCTTCCACAATCTCATCTCACACAGAAGCGCGTTGCACTTAGCAGAGGAGCGGAGATGTTCAGCAAACAGGCCGCTGGGAATAGCAGCAAGCAGTCCCATGTGCACAGGCACTACTGTGCGCCCGGCGATGTGCTGAGTGCTGGCAGGATGCAGAGCGAGCTCGTGCAAGCTCACCGTTCGGGGCAAAGAAGGGCGGCTCTTCTATGGGTGGGACAGCAAACAGCAGCTTTGGAGCTAAACTTACAAAACAGAGTTGAATAGAATGAAATAATGTACAATGCTGGGAAAATAGCCACATTACAGGGTTTTAAAGCAAGGAGAGAATGCTCAGAAGAAAGCTTAGTAAAGAACAGGAGGCGTGAGCGGGTCAAGAAAGATGATCAAAAGGAAAACAGCGCTGATTCCAGGGAAAACAACCCAACTGGAGAGCCCAAGGCGGGACTGGCAGGGCGTGTTCAGAGGAGAGAGAAGTGTCTGTTATGCTTATAAAAAGGCACCCATACTTTCGGAGAACTGTTACCTTTGAAAATATCAACTACTTATGCTTTTGTCTTATTGCTTAATTTCTAAGTAGGTATTATTTTGCATTTGGGCAAACTGAGATCAAGAGAGGGTCATTGCCAGCCTGGCTGGTGTGGCTCAGTGGCTGAGTGGTTCGATTCCCGGTCAGGACACGTGCCCGGGTGCAGGTTTAATCCCCAGCAGGGGGGCATGCAAGAGGCAGCCAATCCATGATTCTCTCATCATTGGTGCTTTTCTGTCTCTCTCTCCCTCCCCCTTCCTCTCTAAAATCAGTAACACATTTTCTTTAAAAAGAAAGAGCGGTTCATTTCCAGAACAAAGCCAGCCCACAGAATGAGACCCAGGTCTAGAGCCCAGCTTCACTTTCTTATTTCTAGGCTCAGCTCAGACATTATGCATCAAGCTCAATGAGGAGGAAGTGGAAAACTCTAATCTCTTCTACTTCTTCCATGAACTAAAAGAAGGCAGCCAGGGGGCCCAGAATGTAGGCGGCTGGAATTCAGCTACAGCTGCCATCCCTCCCTGATCATTCCAGAGGGTGTGCCGTTCGCCTGACAGCCTGCATTGTCTGCGTGGTTGCGGGGATCCTGGTTTCACATCGCTGACAGTTGGCGGGGCGGAAGGACGCGTTGGCTTTTACTGTGTGCTTGCCCTCTGAGTCTCTGCTTTTCCAGGACACCACCAAGTATTACACCACCAATATCTGCATACCACTCCCGTTGGTGATGCTGCCACACACACACACACACACACAGACACACATAGACACACACAGGCACACACAGAGAGACACACACACACAGAGACACACACACACATATAGACACACACACAGGCACACACAGAGAGACACACACACAGAGACACACACAGACACATATAGACACACACACAGGCACACACAGAGAGACACACACACACACACACACACACACACGCACAGACACACACACACACATAGACACACACAGGCACACACAGAGAGACACACACACAGAGACACACACACACACATAGACACACACACAGGCACACACAGAGAGACACACACACAGAGACACACACAGACACATATAGACACACACACAGGCACACACAGAGAGACACACACACACACAGACACACACACACACACACACAGGGTACACATGCCAGCACTCTTCACTACTGCAAGTGCTTACTTTCAAGATGCTGTATAAACAAACTTGGAAGGTGACTGGGCAGGGTTTGGTGAAATCAGTGAAGAGGAACCCAATCGCCATCAATGAAGCTATTTAAAATTAGCCGTGTGCCCTGGGAGCTGACAATTGTCAGGCTCTCACTGGCAGATGGGCCCCGGTGACCCCTGACCTCTCCCAGTCCTGCGGGCTGGGTGAGCCACTCCCTGAAACCTCCGTGGGCTGTTCTAATTGAAAGCCCGATGGCTGGGCCGAGCTGCAGGAACACGAATGCATTAGTGTGAGGGCGGCGGAGACCTGTGCCTGAGGCTCCGCACACGCCATCACTGAGGGTCTCCTCCCCCAGCGCCTCAGAGCGGTGGGATGAGGCAGGCCGGGCCAGCTGCGGCCTAATCAGAACCAGACCGTGCATCCCCCAGCCCGAGGTCGTGTGTCAGGTCACCAGCACAGGAACAACACGCAACACCATCCAACGTGCCGATTCACCCCGTTCGTACGTGGCCTGCGGTGGATGGATGAGCAGAGAGTAAATGAGACTCCTTCTCAGAGGCCAACATCAGTCACAGTGCCACTTACATGTCAAGCCTAAGCATAATGTTAACATATAACGTTGATCCTGCGTTTTTAGAAGAAGGAGAAAGCAGATTTCTAATAAAGTGCTGTTACATACGAAGTTTACTTGAGTAAATAATTATTTTTAAACCTGAGATTGAGGCAGCTTTAGCATTCTACATTATGCTAATGTTTGACAATTACTGAGTGTGGGTATCAGCCAGTGGGATTTTTTTTTTTTTTTTTTTTTAGTTTAATTTAAAGCAATTTGACACGGAAAGGTTATTACTTTAGTTGCCAGTGAAAGCTGTACTTTTAACGTAAGTGTACAGCAGGCCCCAGGGTGTGTGACTATTACCTTTTCTGCAATTATGTGGTGTTCTACATAAATGTTTTTTGAAAAAAAAACTTAGAAATATCGAAAGTACTAACTTAGATACAATATGAAAGTTGAATAGAAAGAGAGCAGAAAACCGTTATTTTCGGCACAACATGGGTTGAGGTTTCCTCCTAGAGGTTATATTGGGAACAGCACCAGCTGGCTCTGAATAAATTAATCCAAACTGTATCTCACAAACACACACTGAGCAACCAGAATATCGATTCCATGAACATTCTGTCTCGAGCTGCAGTTGTTCCGTTTCACAAGCTAAATGCCATTAGCAGGAAGAGCGTGGCTCCCAACCAATTAACCTATTTTCTGGAGTAGCTGAGGCACCCGACTCAAAAGAACATTTCTCGGTGGTATTTGCCATCCCAGGCTTTCCTACATCTCAGAGAGAAGAAAACAACTGACTGCCAGGAGCTGGGTAATCTCCGCATTTTCTCTTTCTCTGGTCTTTTAGGACTTTTAGGACTTTAAAAAACAAAATAATATTTTGTTCTTTTTAAAAAAAGACAGAAGGCTCACCCCATTCACCTTTTTACATTTATCTCTGAGGTATTCGTATTTAACTAATGGGGAGAGACCAGGAAAGGGGGTAGAAGAGAATTTAATCAATAGCTCTGCCAATTTCTCATTATTATGGGATACTCCCTTCCTATAATAAGAAATCACTCAAGGAAAGTAAGGCCAGCGAGACAGGGACATTCACCCCATCTCCTAAGAGGCTCAGCAATCGATCGAGGAGCCCCAGGAGCCCAGCGGGACGCGGGTTGGAGGAAGGACCCGGACCCTCTGCTGTGACCCACCCCCCATGGCGCCCATGGCGCACCCGGACAACGTCCTTTAGACCCGGTGTGAGTGACGGTGTTGGCGTTACCTCTCCTGACAGCACCACGTCCTCAGCCCGACCTACTGCCTTACAGCATCGCCTTAGTCAGAATAACCCAACGGGTAAGGCTGTTCTTAGGGCTTTTCCCATGAGAATGAGGCCGGGTCCCACTGAGCACAGCACTGCCCCCCAACCCAGCCTGCCTGCCCCCCAGCCCCAGCCTGCCTGCCCCCCAACCCAGCCTGCCTGTCCCCCAACCCAGCCTGTCTGCCCCCCAGCCCCAGCCTGCCTGCCCCCCAACCCAGCCTGCCTGTCCCCCAACCCAGCCTGTCTGCCCCCCAGCCCCAGCCTGCCTGCCCCCCAGCCCCAGCCTGCCTGCCCCCTAACCCAGCCTGCCTGTCCCCCAACCCAGCCTGTCTGGCCCCCAGCCCCAGCCTGCCTGCCCCCCAACCCAGCCTGCCTGTCCCCCAACCCAGCCTGTCAGTCCCCCAGCCCCAGCCTGTCTGCCCCCCCAGCCCCAGCCTGTCTGCCCCCCAGCCCCAGCCTGTCTGCCCACCAGCCTATCTGCCCCCCCCCGCACCAGCCTGTCTGCCCCCACAGCACCAGCCTGTCTGCCCCCAGCCCCAGCCTGTCTGCCCCCAGCCCACCTGCCCCCCTGCCCCAGCTGATGGCACGGAAGCAGTGAGCAGCACAGGCTTGCTGTGTTCAAGTCCTGTCTTCATCATTTCACAGCTAAATAACCTCAGCTAAACTGCTGGCCTCTGTGACTGTTTCCCTGTCCACATCGGGATGATAATTTCTTGAAGTAGCTGCTTCACTGTGAGCACTCACTGACACGTGCTGAGTGCTGTATTACTGTTGCTTTTCAGCATCGGCCTATTATTTCTCTGAGTAAAAAGTGCATTTTATTCTTGTCTGGGCATTTTGAGAGACCCCCCAAATAAAGAGTCTTCCAGGAACGAAGGTGGAATATACCTCCCAAATATATATAAATAGGAGACATTTTCAAAGAAGCCTCAATAGCACATGTTTGTTCCAGCATCCTTTTCATGGCCTGGGTTAGTGCAGAGGACACTTTCACATTTAGCCACTTCTATTGTGGCTCTTTCTCCGTGACCCTCAGGTGCCGATCCTTGGGCTGCATCAGGCGGTTTGTGAGTGCGAACAAGTCACTGGTGTGAAGGCTCCCAGTTCCCGCCCAGAATGGGTCTCGCAGGTCATCCTATCAGCAGTCACCCCCTGAGGTCTCAGGGTCACTGTGTCTCCTATCGCCTCTCCCTCAGGCACAGGGGAGGCCTGTGCGGCACGCTAGCTGCAGATGTGGAAGCACAGGGCCTAGGGTTCTACCTCAGAAATGCCGACACCTGTCCCATGAATATCCCTCTTCATGTTCACAACAAAACTATTACAGAGCTATCACACACACAATTTCAAAAAGAGGAAGCTGAGGCTCAGGAAATGAACCACAGTGGCCCAGGGGCCATCTTGCGTCTTCCACAGACCAACACAAGTTAAGAGCCCAGCCAATGTGCACAGATTTCTCTCATGTTGACCTTGACCGTACGTCTTACCTCCCGCCTCCAGCTACTGTCTCACTTCCCTTGTGAGGAGAGCGCGATGAAGAACGTCCGTTATGTTTGCCTTCTTCCTCCTTCTTATACATCACCCCGCTTTTACTTTGAAAGCACCCCTTCCCCGTTCTCAGTCCACGTCACTGTCATTAATGTGGTCGGACTAATTCCCAGCTCCAAGACGGGGCCTGGGCACCAGGGCCGCTGGCCAGGGCTCCTGTACAGGCTGGTCCGGGAACTGTCATGCAACCCCGAACCGCCCGTCGCTCTGTGTTCACTGGGAGCTTTAAAAACGGAGTCTGCCTCTATCCTCCGCATGCTCCCACTCCAGACCAAACACCTGCAGCACGTGGAGACCCCAAGTGAGGAGAACCTGCCTGCAGAGGCAGCCAACACAGAGAAAAACAGACTCAGAGTAAGAAGGAAATTTCTCTGTCAGCATTCCGGTCCCTGGATTCAGCCATGTCTGAAGCAATGCATCCCCTAGACTTCTCAGCTATGTGAGGCAAAAAATAAAAATAAACCCTTTAAAGCGGGTTTGGCCTTCTCCTTAATAAACTCATCCACACATGGCTGCTCCGGTGAGCACACTGCCTCCTCAGAGCGTGCCGCTCGGTGCGTCTCCGCTGCCACAGCGGCATTCAGAGAAACTTCATGCCCGCGCTTCTCCTCTGAGCGTTCCTGGCACATCTCTCTGTGTCCTCAGGCAGTTGGACGATAAATAGCAAAGATGGTGCATTGCCCAGCCCACTCCATTTCTTAAATAGGAAGCGCACCTTTCTCTCCTTTCCTCTGCTAGCTGAACGAGGAAATGCTCAGGTGCCTCCTCGGCCAGGAGGAGGCTGCCAGGCTTGGAGGGAGCCACAGGCCTGAGTCAGAAAAGCTGCTACATTCCCCTGGAGCCCACGGTTCGCCCACGTGCACATTGGTTTCCCCCCCACCCCACCCCCCACCCCCGGAGCCTACGGTACGCTCACGTGCACATTTGGAGGAAAGGGATTAGGTTGGGACCCCAAGGAGGGCAGATATGCTTCCAAATTGCCTGGCACTGGCTGCTTCTCCTTGAACATACATTGGCATCTATTGGGAGACTTCCTAAGATCACTTCCCATCAAATTAAATAAACTAATGTTTAGCCCTGGCCTGTGTGGCCGAGTTGCTTTGGCATCATTTCATGTACCAAAAGGTTGCCTGTTTGATTCCGGGATTGCAGGCTCGTTCCCCAGTAGGGGGCATGCAGGAAGCAGCCGATCAATGTTCTGATCTCACATCCAAGTTCCTCTCTCTCCTCTCCCTTCCTGTATCTCTAATAATAAATTTAAATATTTGAAATAAACTAGTGTTCATTTGCAGAGAGGACTCTGGTCTGGGCATTGGGAACCCTGGAAGATGACTATGCTCCAAAGCAAGGAGCTAGGAAGTTGGGCCGGTCATCCTCCCACTGGTGGTCTCTGTGACATTTCTGGAACAGATCACGGCAGAGATTAGACATGAGGAGAAATGTAGGGAGCCCACGGAGCCCTCCAGGAGAAACACAGACCCATTAAAGATGACCTGCAGTTCAGGGATGGAGTCTCTCCGGCTCAGAGACAGAGCAGCTGTCTGGTCCACCACTTCTCAGTCAGATGGCCGTGAGCTTAGATGGGGCCTGAGCCCCGGAGCATGAACCTTAGGCAGGTGCTTCACCTTCTCTGAGTCTCCGTGTCTGGCGGGATTGTAATGGGGATGAAATGAATGAAACCCTGAGGACACTGCTTTGCAAACACGTAATAAACGTGAACTCCGCTATCAGAACTAATCCTAATCCCTACAGGAACCAGAGAAGGACATTTAAACAAATTCCAGAACATTGTAGCCCAGGACTCAGGGGCGGGAATCCACAGAACTGTGAGGAACTGTAGGAGCAGAAAATATCACCAGACTGGCTGTAAGTCTGAGCTCCTTGTTCCAGCATCCTGCATGGGGCAGGCGTAACTGTGCCCAGTGAGCTGGGCAGGGAAGGCAAAGACAGCCAGACCTCCATGTGCCAGGTCTGAGCCTGGGCAGGATGGCTCAGGCCTTTGTCTTTGTTTTCTTTCACTTCAGTTTCTGAGTAACAGATTTTGATATTTATTTTTTTGAAAACTTCTCAGTCAGATGGTGGTGAGCTTAGATGGGCCTGAGCCCCGAGCGCTTTTTTTGTCTTGGTTTAAACACGGGAAAATAACTTCCCCACTTGAGGCCTGAGGTGAAGGGACGGTGCGTCCCCGAGGACATCCGTGAGGCCGCAGACAGAGCTGTCAGTGCGGCGGCCGCCTCTGGACACGGGAGACAGTCTCCGGAGGGTGTGCTTCGTCAGCACCCAGTTTGCTTCCTTCGGTGTTTCTCTGAGATAACGGGGTGACTTTCTGTTGAAATGATCAGCCAGATCCCATAAGAATTTCTTGAAGGTTTTTGGAAATAATACAGCTGGCATGATAAACTCTCACTTTAAAAGGGATGCTTTTAAGAAACCTGGAGTCAATTTTTTGATGTTCATAAGCAACCTAAACCTCTTAATATTTTTCTTCCTTTGGACCGTGTCTGTGGTTTCACAAGGCGATTCCTTTGCTGCTGCTTTAAGGGACTGTCTCACTTCAGGAGCGGAGGACTGCCCGGGCTGGGCCTCCCCGTCCTTCCCTTGTTCCGGGAAATCACTGACACTGACTGACTGCATCCTGACTCTGAGGGAGCTGATGTGACATAACTGTTGGGGCTTCCATTGGTCCATTAACAATATTATGCTTGTTAGAATATTAAAAAGTATCCTTTTGCTCTTCCAAATCAGGAGTAAATATGAAACTCACTTGTAAGGTTTGTGAGAAGTAGGAACGGGAGGGGAGGTGATTGACTGCGTTCAGTGTGTCAGGAAGCGGTCCCACAGCTGAAGGAGCACACGTTACAGCACCGTCCAGGGAGGCGGCCAATCCCAGTCACACCAGCGGCGCCGCTGCCCCGGACGGAGGAGGCAGCCGAGGGCAGAGGCCGTGGGACTTACAAACGCTTCAGCCTCGGGACTTCCTCTGCACCTGTCTCCTGCTCTGGGCGGCCATAAACGTCCAACAGGTGTAAGAAAATGGTGGGGAAGGAGGAACCCAGGAAGAATCCGCTTGGCTCTTCAGGGTTAGTCCTTCCCAGAAGGTTCAAGAAGATGAGCTAGTAGCTGTTTCTTGCTGTCAAAGCATTTTGAATTAGGAGGGTTAATGAAATTCCAGTCATTTACTCTGAATATGGGTAAGTTCAGACCAGCGCATAGTTGCGAAAGATGGGTACTCTGTGGCCTGGTGGGGGAGGCTTCTGAAGCCATGCCACCTCCAAAACATGGCCTCTTGGCCTCCTTGGGATCTGGTAACTAACGCTCTCCCCTCCCTCCTCACCCCCCACCCGCCACGTCACCCACACCAACCCCGCTAGTCATTCCTGAGGTAGGACGTCTCATTTCCAAGCACATGCTATTAGAATGCACACATTTTGTCTAGGAGGCATTAATTTGTAACTCCTTGTTACAGATTCATTAATTTATCCTTTTAATTAGTTGGTTAACTCTACTATGGTTCAATTTCTATCTGTAAATTGAAGGATAATAATTGTACTTACCTCAGAATTTTTGTGAATTAAATAAAATAAGGCCTGTAATGTGTGTGGCACTCGGTAAGCACTCAGTAGAGGCTGGCTGGTTTGTTAGTTGCTGCTGTTGTTGTGAGCGATAAGAGGAAAGCCCTGTGGTTAGAACTGTGGGATTGAAACTGCGGGATTAACAAGGAAGGGAGTTCTCTATGCAGGAGCAGCTTACTGAGCAGCACAGCCTGGGGAACGGGAACCAGAAGTGGGGAGAGGACAGAGGAGGCCTTGAACCCCTTTTCTGTTACTCTGCTTCTCAGTAAATGTGTCTTCTCCAAGCTCCGTCATCCTCCGAGAAACGGGGGGAGATAATCTCTTCGAATTTCATTAAGGCTCACAGGCTGCTTCCCCTCCCGGGCTGTGATTTAACGCTCCCAGTGAAAGATTGTCTCGGCCTGTTAATTAGTGTCGATTGCAATGGTGGTTTCCGTTTCAAATCCATTCTTGTTCGCCACTTTCCCCGAACATGATTATAGCAAAGGCGGCGGCGGCAAGCGCTAACCCTCAATAAGTCATCTCCGGGCGCAGGGTGTGGCGGGGCTGCTGGGGTCCCTGCGGTGTGAGTGAGCCTCCTGCTGTAGGACAAAGCACCGGAAACAAAGCACCCGTAATGCCGACTGATGCAGCGTCAGGCGGAGGGCGTGACAGGGCATGTGTGGCCCAGCTCAGCACGAAGAGCACGGCCTGTGCTGGGACCTGTCACCAGGATTGGTGAAATGACTAGCAGGAAAGGTGCCAGGTCCACACCACTCAGCTCCACTGGCTCGTTCGTTCGAACCATATTCACAGAGCTCCTGTGCGGGCTTCAACTTACAGCTCACGGCAAGACACAGCCACGTGAATCATACGGGGGAATACATGATGATAAGCAGGTAGATGGATGATAGATGATAGACACTTAGACAGATTCATAGATAGATAGATAGATAGATAGATAGATAGATAGATAGATGACTGGGTGACAAACAGGAGAAGATTAAAAAGATGCGCGGACCTTCCATAACAGGGCTAGTTTACCCAGGGAGGAAGGTGCTTTCTACTTGGCAGGTGGAGCTGAGAGCTGGGCGGTGTGAGGCGGAGCCAGGAGAGGAGAGCCGTGGGGCGGGAGGCAGCGGGAAGAGATGTCTCCAGGGCGTTGAAGATGCTTCTGGACAGTCACCGCTCCAGCAGCCCCGAGGCCCCACAGCCCGGAGGCGCTCAGCACCGCAGCCCCCCCCCCCCCCCCCCGTCCCGGAGGCGGGCACAGCAGGGCTGGTGACTGGGAGGTGGATGAGGAGCCGAGACAGCGTCAGCGCTTCCCTCCGTCCTGAGAGGCATGGCTGAGGTCACCGCCCAGGTTCCCCTCTGGGCTGCACCGGGAGGAGGAGCGCCCGCTGTGAGACGGCCGGGAACGCCATCTCTCCTGCTGTCTCCTTCAGTCACATGTGACTTCAGAACGAGCACCGAACGGCAGAAAGGAGAGCCTTCGAGACAACACATTCGGGGAATCACTGCCATGGAGCTCTTTGGTGAAGGGTGTGCCTCTTCCTGGGCGCGCGTGTCCCCCAGGGGTCCGCAGTGAGCACGCCCTGGGCGCCTGGACGTGACCGTTCCTGGGGCTGTGGGGACGGTGCTCCCTCCCTGGCTGGGCCTCACGGGGGCTGCGTGACAAACCCATTGCTTGTCGCTGAGCACACAGGCCCGAGGCAGGCGGTCTGGAGTTGAATCTTAGCTCCTACACTCGACACCACGGTAACATGAGCAAGTTATCTAACCTCCTAGCCTCAGTTTCCCCGCCTGAGAATAGCACAGTCCCTGGCTCAGAGGGGTGTTAGGGAGATTAGATGGTACCCATCACACCGCACACGGGAGATGCTAGGACAGAGTTTCCCACTAGGGGTGACGTGTCCGTCTTTCCACACCCACAGAAGTTCCGGCTTTACAAACGGGGTTCAGAGAAAGAAGAAATCTGCCCACGAATGCAGCGAAGCAGGGGCAGCGCTGGGATTCAAATGTGGGTTGTATTGCTCCACATTTTCCCACGGATTCCGTGTTCCCTGGACACGTTTGCAAGTGTGTGTGAGGCAAGAAGGACTGGAGACCGAGATGGCTCAGGGGCCACCTTCTCAGGAAGCAGGTGAAGAGCCGCCCACGGAGCCT